>NC_089837.1:105847129-106147129 GCF_035609145.1 Eleutherodactylus coqui
TTCACTCGAGCGTTTTTACACAGCTATGTAGCCGTGAGAAAACGCCGTACGAAAATAGCGACCATGTGAAGCATTGGATTCCAATACATTCATTCACCTGGGCAATTTTCGGTCACGTGAAAAAATTGCACCGTCAAAACGTGAAAAGGGTCGCCTATTGTTCACGCTGCGTCAAAAGATAGGTCTTGGCCTATCTTGTGATGAAAAACACTGGAGGCTCCCGTAGACTGAAAAAAAGGGGGGGAATGGAGTTTACCTGCGTCCGATATTAGATTACAGTGCAAGAAGGGGCCGTAGTTAACTTTTGCATAGATATGTAAAGCGTATAAATAGAAGAGATGTATTGTGGCTGCTCTACAATTGCCCTAAGATATGGCACATGTGTCAGGCTGTAGCTGCTGTGGTTTACTGACACAAAAGTTGCAGAAAACTTTAGGAAATCAGAATCACGTTTCCAGTGTCAGAGAGGTACTTAATAACTATAGTGTTCATTGATAAAATGTTAGTGATTAGAGATGAGCGAGCACCAAAATGCTCGGGTGCTCGTTACTCGGGACGAAATTATCGCGATGCTCGAGGGTTCGTTTCGAGTAACGAACCCCATTGAAGTCAATGGGCGACTCGAGCATTTTTGTATATCGCCGATGCTCGCTAAGGTTTCCATTTGTGAAAATCTGGGCAATTCAAGAAAGTGATGGGAACGACACAGCAACGGATAGGGCAGGCGAGGGGCTACATGTTGGGCTGCATCTCAAGTTTCCAGGTCCCACTATTAAGCCACAATAGCGGCAAGAGTGGGCCCCCCCTCTCCCAACAATTTTTACTTCTGAAAATCCCTCATTAGCAATGCATACCTTAGCTAAGCACCACACTACCTCCAACAAAGCACAATCACTGCCTGCATGACACTCCGCTGCCACTTCTCCTGGGTTACATGCTGCCCAACCCCCCCCCGCACGACCCAGTGTCCACAGCGCACACCAAACTGTCCCTGCGCAGCCTTCAGCTGCCCTCATGCCATGCCACACTCATGTCTATTTATAAGTGCGTCTGCCATGAGGAGGAACCGCAGGCACACACTGCAGAGGGTTGGCACGGCTAGGCAGCGACCCTCTTTAAAAGGGGCGGGGCGATAGCCCACAATGCTGTACAGAAGCAATGAGAAATCCAATCTTGTGCCACCTCCATCAGGAGCTGCACACGTGGGCATAGCAATGGGGAACCTATGTGCCACACACTATTCATTCTGTCAAGGTGTCTGCATGCCTCAGTCAGACCGCGGTTTTTTATAAATAGTCACAGCCAGGTACAACTCCGCAATGGGAATTCCGTGTGCACCCACAGCATGGGTGGCTTCCTGGAACCCACCGGCGGTACATAAATATATCCCATTGCATTGCCCATCACAGCTGAGGTAATGTCGTGCTTACTGCGGGTGGGATTCGGCCCACACTGCATGCCCCAGTCAGACTGGGGTTCTTTAGAAGTGGACACATGCAGTTACAACTGCGTGTGGACCCACGGCATGGGTGGCTCCCTGGAACCCACCGGCTGTACATAAATGTATCCCATTGCATTGCCCATCACAGCTGATGTAACAACAGCTTTAATGCAGGTGGGCAAAAAATTAATTGGATTACACTGTAGGCGAGGGCCCCAAAAAATTGGTGTACCAACAGTACTAATGTACGTCAGAAAAATTGCCCATGCCCAACCAAGAGGGCAGGTGAAACCCATTAATCGCTTTGGTTAATGTGGCTTAATTGTTAAACTAGGCCTGGAGGCATCCCAGTTAAAATAAAAATTGGTTCAGGTGAAAGTTTCAACGCTTTAATGAGCATTGAAACGTATAAAAATTGTTTACAAAAATTATATGACTGAGCCTTGTGGGCCTAAGAAAAATTGCCCGTTCGGCGTGAATACGTCAGGTTTCAGGAGGAGGAGCAGGAGGAGGAGGATGAATATTATACACAGATTGATGAAGCTAAAAGGTCCACGTTTTTGATGGTGATAGAGAACAATGCTTCCATCCGCGGGTGCAGCCTACGTATTGTTTAGGTATCGCTGCTGTCCGCTGGTGGAGAAGAGAAGTCTGGGGAAATCCAGGCTTTGTTCATCTTGATGAGTGTAAGCCTGTCGGCACTGTCGGTTGACAGGCGGGTACGCTTATCTGTGATGATTCCCCCAGCCGCACTAAACACCCTCTCTGACAAGACGCTAGCCGCAGGACAAGCAAGCATCTCCAGGGCATACAGCGCGAGTTCAGGCCACGTGTCCAGCTTCGACACCCAGTAGTTGTAGGGGGCAGAGGCGTCACGGAGGACGGTCGTGCGATCGGCTACGTACTCCCTCACCATCCTTTTACAGTGCTCCCGCCGACTCAGCCTTGACTGGGGAGCGGTAACACAGTCTTGCTGGGGAGCCAGAAAGCTGTCAAAGGCCTTAGAGAGTGTTTCCCTGCCTGTGCTGTACATGCTGCCTGATCTCTGCGCCTCCCCTGCTACCTGGCCCTCAGAACTGCGCCTTCGGCCACTAGCGCTGTCGGATGGGAATTTTACCATCAGTTTGTCCACCAGGGCCCTGTGGTATAGCATCATTCTCGAACCCCTTTCCTCTTCGGGAATGAGAGTGGAAAGGTTCTCCTTATACCGTGGGTTGAGCAGTGTGTACACCCAGTAATCCGTAGTGGCCAGAATGCGTGTAACGCGAGGGTCACGAGAAAGGCATCCTAACATGAAGTCAGCCATGTGTGCCAGGGTACCTGTACGCAACACATGGCTGTCCTCACTAGGAAGATCACTTTCAGGATCCTCCTCCTCCTCCTCCTCAGGCCATACAAGCTAAAAGGATGACAGGCAAGCAGCATGTGTACCCTCAGCAGTGGGCCAAGCTGTCTCTTCCCCCTCCTCCTCATCCTCCTCATGCTCCTCCTCCTCCTCCTCAACGCGCTGAGATATAGACAGGAGGGTGCTCTGACTATCCAGCGACATACTGTCTTCCCCCGCCTCTGTTTTCGAGCGCAAAGCGCCTGCCTTTATGCTTTGCAGGGAACTTCTCAAGAGGCATAGCAGAGGAATGGTGACGCTAATGATTGCAGAATCGCCGCTCACCATCTGGGTAGACTCCTCAAAGTTTCCAAGGACCTGGCAGATGTCTGCCAACCAGGCCCACTCTTCTGTAAAGAATTGAGGAGGCTGACTCCCACTGCGCCGCCCATGTTGGAGTTGGTATTCCACTATAGCTCTATGCTGCTCATAGAGTTCCACCGTGTGGGCACGTCGGTGCACTGGCAGATGAAACCGATGTTGCAGGGTGCGCAGGGTGGCAGCGTCCGTGTGGGACTTGCGGAAATGTGCGCAGAGCCGGCGCACTTTTCTGAGCAGGTCTGACAAGTGTGGGTAGCTTTTCAGAAAGCGCTGAACCACCAAATTAAAGACGTGGGCCAGGCATGGCACGTGCGTGAGGCTGCCGAGCTGCAGAGCTGCCACCAGGTTACGGCCGTTGTCACACACGACCATGCCCGGTTGGAGGCTCAGCGGCGCAAGCCAGCGGTCGGTCTGCTCTGTCAGACCCTGCAGCAGTTCGTGGGCCGTGTGCCTCTTATCTCCTAAGCTGAGTAGTTTCAGCGCGGCCTGCTGACGCTTGCCCACCGCTGTGCTGCCATGCCGCGCGACACCGACTGCTGGCGACATGCTGCTGCTGACACATCTTGATTGCAAAACAGAGGTTGCGTAGGAGGAGGAGGAGGACGGTGGTTTAGTGGAGGAAGCATACACCGCCGCAGATACCACCACCGAGTTGGGCCCCGCAATTCTGGGGGTGGGTAGGACGTGAGCGGTCCCAGGCTCTGACTCTGTCCCAGCCTCCACTAAATTCACCCAATGTGCCGTCAGGGAGATATAGTGGCCCTGCCCGCCTGTGCTTGTCCACGTGTCTGTTGTTAAGTGGACCTTGCCAGTAACCGCGTTGGTGAGGGCGCGTACAATGTTGCGGGAGACGTGGCCGTGCAGGGCTGGGACAGCACATCGGGAAAAGTAGTGGCGACTGGGAACTGAGTAGCGTGGGGCCGCCGCCGCCATCATACTTTTGAAAGACTCCGTTTCCACAACCCTATACGGCAGCATCTCCAGGCTGATAAATTTGGCTATGTGCACGTTTAACGCTTGAGCGTGCGGGTGCGTGGTGGCGTACTTGCGCTTGCGCTCTAACACTTGCGCTAGCGACGGCTGGACGGTGTGCTGACAGACATTGGTGGATGGGGCCGAGGACAGCGGAGTATCAAGCTCGGACGAGTACGTTCGCTCATCTCTATTAGTGATGTATCTCTCTAATGTGCATTACACACACTGGAATAACGCGTCATGCGTCAATATGTGTATCAAAAAAGGGTGGTTAAGGATTTAAGAAACATGGCTGCTGGCTTTCTTCCTAAGGGCTTTTACCAGCTAGCATTTTTTTTAACGTTGTGATATCGCTGTATTGTTTTTCAAGGGGATTTTCTAATGTTGCATTGCCCAAAAATCGTAAGTTTGTGCTTTTGCGATTTTTGTGCGATGCGATTTTAACATTAGAAAGTCCCATTAAAAAAAAGTAGTGATATCACAGCGTAAAAAAAGAACGCTAGTGGGTAGAAGCCCTAAAACAGTATCATCATGTTGGTGGTTTTTTATTCTGCATAGTTCAATGGAGCTGAGCACCACACACAGTCCATGGATAAAGTATAGTGCTGCTTATAGAAGAATGCAGCCATTTTTTCTGATCCTTGTCAGCCATTTTAAAGCTTTGGGGAAATGCTCAGCTTTATTCCATTAGAGTCAGGCCTTGGACAAAGTACTAGAGGCAGAGGGATAATTATAAAGCGGTGCATGCTTGTGTGTCAGTGCACAGTGCATGGAGAAATGTGCCGCACACCTGATATCGGAAGATTCCTCACATGGAATAAAAAATATTTGCTTCCTTTGGATCCATTTAAAAAATTGAACAAAATTATTTTTACGGCCCATTTATCAATAATGTTGTTTTCAATAATGTCATTTGGAGGGAATACCTCTGCAGCGCCACCTATTGGGTGGTAGCATTCCTTCAAATCAATGCTTGACACTTTATACAGGTCTGTAGAACAATGATTGGGAATTGAAAACAAGCTAGAATCCATACAGAGACTGCTGTTCCGGGGTTTTCGCCTCTCATCAGTGTGCAGTAGGATTCTGGCTTGGCTAGTAAAAAGCCTATGATGCGGGTCAGGAGGGGTAACATCACTCCTTAGGGAGAGCACCAAGAAAGTGTGTGGAGACACATAGGAGGTGAATGAGGAGACTTATAAGGCTATCCACACTCCTCTGGGTAATATGCAAATAAACGAGATTGAACAATACCTCAGCAGCACCATTTATTGGATGGCAGCATTCCTTCAAATCAATGCTTGACCCTTTATACTGGTTCATGCTCCTCTGGGCATATTACCCAGGGGAGCATGGATGGCCTTATAAGTCTGCTCCCTCACCTTCTTGGTGCACTCCCAAAGGAGTGATGTTACTCCCCATTTGGAGGAAAGAAATGGCTCCCCCTCCTTTTTCTATCATAGGGGCTACATAGAATATTAGTCTTAGGCTAGTAGCCTTGTTGGTTTTTTTATGGTGATAGAATTTAGCTGGTAAATTTATAAAGACTAACATAAAACTTGAAGTTACAACAGCATCTAGTGTCCAGTTTGTATAACAACACCTCTGGATTGTTTAATCCTGGACAATTTTCTGGTTGGTGGTCTTCAGGTCACCTGATCATAAAGAGGAGGAACAGAACTTTATGAGCATGCTCTGAGAGAACTAATGATGCATTAAGTTTTGAAGTAGCTCAGGAGGAGTGAGCACAGGTTCCCTAAGTCTACCCTGCTGGTAGAAGGACACAGCTACTTAAGCTGAGAGGAAGTTGTGGGGGTGAAATGCTCAGAAGAGAACCTAGAGCAGCAGCTAACCAGTGATTTTGGAGAGGACTGGTTGGCATTACTGGAGATAAAAGAAGCAGTGATGCCATACATCACTCACAGGAACTTGTAAACACTACAGAGAACTCCAATGGTGGTTATTTACCAATTTTTATAAACAACTAATGCAACTATAACTGCCAAGGGGTTGCCCATCGCTATTTATGAGCTTAGAACTGTGCTGCCTTCATTTGTCCTCCTGTGTACTGGAGAGTGCTCCAAAAGCCATGCAGGCCACCCAAACCACTGAAAAGATTATATTTGTAGACTCTACGAATAGCAAGGACTTGGATTTGTCCACTTTGTTAATGATTATATTGGTGCAGTGATCAAAGAGACCTTTGCTGTGCTGATTGAGCAGTTATTAGAATTACTAGAGGGTAGTGTAGGTCCACATTTTGGACATATTTTGGTTGTGAAAACCATCGGGTTTGATCACTCACCCATTATACTCCATCAAAATCTCTTTGTTCCAAATCTATTGATCATTAAATAAGAAATACTGCAAACTGTGTGCTCATGCCTCCGGTTTCTCTGTTGTATTCTGAGCCCTTGTGTGCTACCATGGACTCACTACATATGCTCTCTACTGTCACCCTGGAACTGATTTTTATTTATTTTAGTGTCATTCATTCAGACCATTGGCAAGTGTGGTGCTGTTTTTGGAAAAAAAATAAAGATCCCTTTTCTAATCCTGGAAACCCCTTTAAGATATTCAATGCAACAAGTTATTATTTTTGAACATTTCTAGTCCAGCTAGACTGGTCATGTACATGGGGGATGATGCCAAACCATTAGGACACTTGTTAATCAAAGGAAGTATTAGTCTAAGGCCACGTCCTTGGCGTAACTATAGGGGATGTGAATGCACCCATGCCCAGGAACCTTAGGGGGTCCATAAGGCCTCTCTTCTCCATATAGGGGGCCTATAATAAAGCGTTATAGTTGGGGGCCCTGTTACAGGTTTTGCATTGGGGCCGATAGCTTCAAGTTACGCCCCTGTGTTAAGGGGTTAAGAGAAGTTGGGGGGCAGATAAACTTTAGCTACACCCCTGGGCCATGTCCCTACTACGATACCATCAGACTTTACATAAAAATGGAAGTCAAATGCATATCATTGTTTCCTATGGCATCAGTTTACATCCATCTCCCAATTCATTCATACAGCTGAATTGAAATATACTTCCCTTATACCGTAATAAGCAATAATCAGACTCGAACTTGGATAGTTTGTAGTGTGCAAACCCCTTTTAGACTTTCACATTATGTCTTCCCACTTCCCTCTAAGCCTTTGTAGTATTCTCATTTTATTTCACAAGTCAATAATAAGGGATTGCAATGAATGTATTTTTGTGTTAGGCTGTTTAATGGCTACATTTTATTCAGAAGATGCAGAACAGCGACTTTAATCACAGAGAAAATGATTATTTATCAGCCGGCTACACAAGCACTCAAATGGCTCTAAATACGAAAATTATAGGCTTCATCACAAAGACGAAGTAAATCATTCCTCCTTCTCAGAATAATCAAGGGAGCAGTAAAATGGTGTTGGAAACATACTCTGCTCGTCTTGAAGGCTCCATCGTTAGGGATTGATAAGTGGCTTCTTTATAGGCCCAGTCGCTATGGTTACTGCTGTTCCCTTAAGCCTGTGGTCTGTGTTGCTTGGATTGTTTATTGAATGCGTTACTTCCAGTAAGTACTACAAGGAATATTCCCATTGTGAGGATACAGGCAGATGTAATACAACACTGACAACATGTGCACCATGTTATGTTCCAATGTCCATCATAGCCATCCCTATTGAGACTAATCTTACCGCACGCAATATGCGAACATAGAATAGTGAATAGATTCATGAAATTCCTTGGTAAATCATTTGTAAATTGTTAAACCTTTAATAATAAATTATTAAATAGTGATATACCCTAAAGCAGTTGAAATTTGTAGATTGAGTAAAAGTAATGCGTCACAATATGTTGCCCAATTTTCTTTTATCATTTTGTTTTTTTGCATCCTTTGCGGTCATCTAAGTCCACTTAAAGGGGTTTTTCAGGACTTTTACTATTGATGACCTATAGTCAATAGTTTAATGGCAGGCGCCATCTGCTCAGGATCCTCAGGCCCAGTATCAATGTGGACAGCTCTGGAAGCAGATACCAAACTGGGCTGCTGCAATATGGACAGCATTATTTGTTTCCAGGGCGGTCTGCACTGACAGTGGGGCTAGAAATCAGCCAATCGTTGGGGATCTAGAGTGGCAGACCTCCACAATCAACTATTGAGTATAGATTATCAATAGTAAAAGTCCTGGAGAACCCCTTTAACTGTATGTGTTGGCCTCAGATGCCTCCATTAGTGTCTAGATGGATTTTCCCCAGATTGCCTGCCACAAAGATGCCCCTCAGAGTACCTGTGACTGATATCCTCCATGAATGGCTGCCACAGTGCTAGAGATCTCCCGTTCAGTGCCAGGGATGACCGATATAGTACTAGACCTTTCAATGTCAGACATACCCTATACAATGCCGAAGATGCCTCTATACAGTTTCAGGGTTTCCCCCTTAGGCCAGCTAAAATATTTGCACACGTTTTTGCGGAATCAAAGTTGCATATTTGCGCATGCAAATACCGGTGTCAGCGGTTCAGTGGGACCAAAGGATCCAATAATTCACAGCAGCTGGGGGCGGTGTGGGCTGGCATTTCCCTGTAACTGACAACAGTGAACCCATGTCCCCACCCATACATCTGGAGAAGACAAGATACACCAGTACCCATCTGCTGTAGGGGGAAAGTCAGGATACCCTCATACACATATGCAGTGGGATTGGCCAACATTCGTCTACTTTTAGGAATAGGGAACATGGACACTCTTCTGTCTTTTTGTACTGGACTGTTATTTTTTAAAGGGGTTGTGCTGTGCCAAGATTAAAAGTTATTCCTTGACCACAAGATACAGTTAACAATTTGATCAGTGGGGGTCCTACCCCTGGGGCTCCCACTAATCATTAGAACGGGGGTCCTTCGTCCCCTGTGCTCCATTTATTTCCGTATCTGCAACAGTCCCATTGAAATTAATGGAGGGGTAATGCATATTCTTGGCTGCCTCTCCACTCAAGTCTTTAAGCCATTTTTGTGATAGGCAGGGACCCCTATGTTCAGACCCTGCCCATTAGATACTTATCCCCAATCCTATTGATAGGAGATAACTTTTAATCTTGGCCAAACCCCTTTAAATTAGGCTTTTCTATTGTATTTATAGTGTGTTTCTATGTTAATTATAGGTGGGATAATCAGGTATATCTTGGCACATCTGGCTCTTCAGCATGCCGGTTACTATTTTTGCAGTGCTAATGCTGTCAAGCTAAATTACAAGTAGGTGTATTCATTATTTCCTGCAGAGACTTCTCACCTGCTGTAGCTTCCTGTTTTGCATTCTGCAATTTTCATTCATTACATTTTAGATTCAGTATATTAATATAAATTTGACTGACAGCTGAAAGAGCTGTGAAAAAATATACCTGCAAGATATCTGCTAGAGCAGTTTTGTATGACAGATTAGGACTGAGGTGTAAACTGAAGCTTCAGAGCCCAAATGCAAAATCTGTAACAGAGCCCCTCTACCCGCTAAATGCCATTTATTATACCGGCGTCATCTTGGGTAGTAAAGGGCCCGTTGGGCCCCCTCAGGCCCCCGGATCCAGGTAGACAACTCTGTGCCCACTATACAGATGTAGCAGCACTAATGCATATTGGATTAGTGCACTACAGAGATATCGTTGTGTAAGAGGTCCGGAGTCTGTTGGACCCGACTCTTTCTGGGGTATAAGACTTCACTTGAATAAAGAGGCGCAAGTTCTCTTTTCCCTGCATCAACTGCAGACGAGGCAGCACCACTTTCAATCTCATTTGCCACCAAGAGATCTACTGCCTTGGGCCAGGTCAAATCCTTCTGGGCTTGAGCAAATACATGTAAAGAATTCACATGCCTGGAAGGGTATCATCTCTCCTTAAGGAGAGGACCTAGAAAGTGTGTGAGGAGACACCTAGGAGGTGAGTCAGGAGGCTTATAAGACCATGCAAGCTCCTCTGGGAAATATATGTAAATAAGGAAGAGGGACCAATACCTCTGCAGGGCCACCTATTGTTCACGCTGAACAAGAACAATGGTTTTATTCAAAGTTGTAACACTCGGTTATACACTGGCAAGTCTGTTATGGAGGTTGGCAGATAGCTTGATTAGATGGCTCTGATTTCCTCCCATACTGGATTACTAGCTGCAGTCATCCCCTTCAAGGCATTGTGGTATCCTCCAGCATTGCAGAGAAAACAGAGATTTTCTACACAAAAACTGCTTTCACCACTGCGATGGGGGTTCCTTTTCAAACAGAGCAGTAAAGGGGAATCCTCTGGCCGAATGGATCTGTCTTATGATAGAACCGAACAGCACCAAATAGATCCCAATTGATTATAATGGGGTCCATTTGGTTTCCGCTCAGCTACCTGACTTTTTACCAGAAGACGAAGTGCTGCATACAGCGCTATTTCTTCTGGTATTTTGTGCTAGATCTACGATGGAACATCCGAATGGAGTTTCCAGAGCAGATGTGGAACTGCACGATTTATAAAATATTATTACAGCTGCTCCAAGAATCAAACGCATTATGTATTCTGCCATTCACAATATATAAAGATAATATCCCTTTGTGTAATTGTGCTGCTGTATTATATATGGAAACATCAAGATTCATAATGTTTGAGATCTGTCAGTTGAAGAAAAGCTCTAAGGAATAACAATGACTGCAGACAGTAATTAGCAGTGGGTTTGACTATTTCCTGCAAATCCTCCTGGGGCCTGAAGAATTTTTACACTTATAATGTTTCCGAGGGGCCAGGAGGAATCTTTGAATAATAGATCAAGCTTTTAGCTTGTGAGAAATTGACGCCTGATTTCCTCATTTTAATGCAAACATTTCATAATCAGAACTCTGCTGTCTGGCCTTGTAATCTGCTATTGACAAACATCCTTGGTAATTACCCTCATGTATTGTGGATCCCTCAGAAAAACCAGTGAAGAGCATAGTGGGCAGACTAGGGTTTCTATATCCCACCAGAGGACCCGCTATTTATCTCTACATAACTTGAGCATGTCCCCTTTTAATTTCCTTATAATCTTAGTTATCGTTGTACAGACAGGACTTATCAGTATGATCTAATAGGAAATCAATTCAGAAACAGACCCTAGTGACTAGTGATTGGTGCCAAAGTTTCATTACTGTCTATTCTGGTTGTCTTCAGTAGGACCTTTGAGGCCAATGAATACTTCAGAACCTGAGCCCCTCAGGGTAGAGGCATAACTAAGTGTTAGCACTGGCCAATTTACAAGTCAGCAATTTGTTAGTGTGCAAGGGCTCACACTCAGGATTGGTCACCGGAGGCAGGAGTGGTACTATTGTATTATGTCTCCACCAGAATAATGGATGGAGACCATGAATGACAGCTAAGAGGTAGGTAACGCCCCCAAAGGTCCTGATTGGCTGGAAGCTGTAAGATCCTAGCAGCATGGGGATGTAGTTATGGCTGGGATGGAGGTTTAGGGTTAGTTTCAGTTTTAGGCTTACATTAGTAGCTGTAAATCATTAGATGTGAGAGCGCGGCCACAGTAACATGGAACTATTTACAGCAAATAATACAATCCTTACGCAGAAACTAACCCTAATCCTCCATCCCTGCAAAAAATGATTCCCCCCGCTGCCAGGACATTGCCGGCCGTCCAACATCATTTTCCCCACCATCACCCCGCTGCCGTGGCCAATGCCAAGCTGTTACCAGACCACTGCAGAGAGCCTCCCCCCTTTCATGGGCACATTACGAGGACAGGAGCACGTATCTGTAGTGCAGGACGTCCTCCCGCCGCCCAGCTCTTACCAGGGCCTCAGCCCTCCATCCACACATGCAGACAGAGGTCCCTGCTTCATGGCCACAGTAGGAGGACTGGAGCATCTGTGATAAGCCCAGCACTACCGACTCATGAGTGGAGAAGGCAGACTGGGAGTGGTGAATGGCAGGACCCGAGAGCCCGACCACTAAAGCGAGCCATGAGCGGAGAAGGGAGACCGGAGTGGTGAGTCCCAGGACCTGAGAGGCCGACGATGGAGAGTGAGATGTTTAGCCAATTAGGAACAGGGGCGTCACCTGGCTGTCAAACAGCCTTACCCTTATCCACAAGATACACCAATACTGGTAGGAGCAATGGAACAGCCAGGTCCAGACTCAGCCCACCAGAACCTCTCCCCCAATGAGCCCAACTCTGTCCTTTTCATTTGCATCATAAATTCTGCCCTGAGTGCACTGCAGTCACCCATTGAGACTTAGGGCTCGCTCACACGAGCTTATATTACACACATATTTTTTACACATGTAATATGCATTGCTAAAATGGGTAAGAGTGGCAGGTCCCATGATGGTGCCACAGCTGACTGATAGAGACGGAGTTAGGATTTTTATACTCATACCAAAAAAACTTTATTAACATGATTTTACTTCATTGCAAATATATACATAGATTGTAAAAGCAAGATACTCCATATATCAACCTTTACTTTCAAACTAGCCATCTCTATAACTTGTCTATACTATCAGAGGTCCATGCTATAATCCGGACATCGTGACCTCACACACTGTAGGTGCCAACGTCTGCTCAGAATGCAGATCATCTCTCTCATTCAACATACATTCTCGTCAACGCATAACACCCCACCATGTGCCTTGTCACCCTAGTACACAAGTTCTACACCCAACATCGCTGAATAAAACGCAGTTTCTCACTTTCCCGTGCTTCTGACACTGTCCTCCATCCCCCGATCCCCCACATTTTCCTGCTGCTCCGCAGCTACACTCCCTGCTTCCTCTCCCTCTCACCTCCGACGACTAACTCCTCCACTTCCCGTTGGTTTCCCACTCTTTTCCCCCCTCTGCTGACTCTCTTCTTCCACCACCCAGATCACTTTCCCAGACTACACTCGTCTCCACCCACTCTTCCAATCAGAAAATTATAGGCAAGCAGCCAATCAGAGGAGGACTGCTGCTGGGCAGACTAGCCTAAGGGAAAGACAGTGAAAGACTAGCCTAAGGGATTTTCAGGGAAAGACAGTGTCTTTTTCCTGCAGGATGCCCCCTTCATCTCCCAAAGGGCCCATAGCAAGATCCTTAGGACTTAATACCCTTTAGACTACCCTGTAGGACCCCCCTGGTCACTAAATAACTGTGCCTGAAAGGTGGAAGGCGGCTTCATCACTAAACAGTAAAGATTGTGCAACAGGCAGGAAGAGGCCTGCACTCTCTGAGCATTCTAAGATGTGGCTGAAGAGCCGTGTCACGGTGGCAATGAGTGCAGCACGCTCTTTGTAATCTTGTGCACCGTTGAAGGTATACAACAGGATCTGGATGACTAATGGAATTTGCTGATCATGATGCTAGTGCATGGATTAAGAGGGCTTGGTAGCGAAATAAGACTAACACACGTACGTAGGTAAATGACAGGCACAGCATTTACTTTCAGAACCGTAGTTGTCTGTATTAATAGTAAACTCCAGAAATTGCATATACAACTAACAAGAAATACCCCTTATAAACCCCACTAACAGTTTTGCCATTCCTGAAACACTGTGCTCAAATTTTCTTAAGTACTCGCAAACTTCTATAAGGATTCTCTACTTTTTGTCTGAAGTTGTTGTCCAGTAGAAAGCAGAGCTGGCTTTAACGGGCATCAGATTTGGAAAAACAGTCTCTCTCAGCATCGGGGTAATTTATGAGCAGCTGCACACAGGATTTCTTGAAAGTTTACATAACGTGTCTCTAATTACAGCAAAGGTTTGGTACCGTGTTAGCTAGTAGAGCAAAATATGATTGTTCCCAGCAAGAGAAACCAAGTAATCTTGTAGATATGATACCTTTAATGGCTAACAAAAATACATGATGTTATAGCGAGCTTGCGAACCTCTCGGGCTCTTCTTCAGGTTAAAAATGGAATAGATCTGAAGAGGCATGAATATTTATACACACTTATAACATACATACTTATGACAAGGCACAGACATGGATGTGATTGGTTTGCACTTAAAAGGAATTCTGCAATGGAAAACAAACTCTTTTGTCTAGGCACTGATAAGGGAGTGAAAGTTTTATGGACCCTGAATTACTGTTGGGGGGGGGGGGGGGGGAGGTTGTCAGGCTAGAAATGCTACAAGAGGTACACAAACATTTTTAACTAGACACTGATAAGCGATTATAAATTTATGGGCCCTGAATTACTGTTGATGGGGGTTTTCACCAGGCCAGCAGTCTTATCTGTGCAATAAATGTCTCACACTTCTCATTCACGCGTAAATCCTGGGGAATAATTTAACCCAGTATTCAGCGTGTCAAAGGTTGTTATCAATTTCTATTTACAAATTCTTCTGTGGTTTTGTGACTTGAAACCACCCTTCAATATCAAAACTCTCATATCTCCTATGTCATGTCCATGGTTAGAAAAGTGCTCAGGCACAGGTAATTCTATCGTTCTGTGTTTAATCGTGTGGCGATGAGACCTCATTCTCGCTTTCAGTCCTTGCCCTGTTTCTCCGACGTTAAGACCCCCAACAGGACATTTACTGCACATGATCAGGTACACAACATTGGACGTGGAACATGTGAATGTCCCAGGGATCTTATAGTCCTGCTGTGTGTTGGGGATCTGTATCCTGCCCACAGACAGTATATGTGAGAAGGGTGGTTTCAAGTCACAAAACCATAGAAGAATTTGGAAATATAAATTGATAACTTTTGACACGCTGAATACTGGGTTAAATTATTCCCTAGGATTTATGCGTGAATGGGAGGTGTGAGACATTTATTGCACAGATAAGACTGCTGGCCTGTTGAAAACCCCCATCAACAGTAATTCAGGGACCACACTCTTATAATCCCTTATCAGTGTCTAGTTAAAAATGTTTGTGTCCCTCTTGTAGCATTCCTGGCCCGACGCCCCCTCCCCCCCCCAACAGTAATTCAGGGACCATAAAACTTTCACTCTATTATCAGTGCCTAGAAAAAAAAGGTTTGTTTTCTATTGCAGAATTCCTTTTAAGTGCACACCAATCACAGCCATGTCTGTGCCTTGTCATAAGTATGTATGTTATAAGTGTGTATAAATATTCATGCCTCTTCACATCTATTCCATTTTTAGCCTGAAGAAGAGCCCAAGAGGTTTGCAAGCTCGCTATAAAATCATGTATTTTTGTTAGCCATTAAAAGGTATCATATCTACAAGATTACGTGGTTTATCTTGCTGGGAACAATCACATTTTTCTAATTACAGCAGGACAGAGGAGTGGGAAGAAGCTGGGTCTTCACATGGCTATCTGCTTCCTCCCTTGTGTCCATCTCAGCTCTTCTCCCTTCCGAGTGACCTCTTCATAGTCTCACACCATACTGCCTACTCATCTTCACTTTCATCTTCTAACACTGTTATCAATTTCTAAGTGCACAATACAAAATGAACCAGAGCCCCCACCTTTTCCCCTCACACAGGGAGCCTGTCACAGCTTAACAGATTTACGATGGTGCCTAAACAACCTTAACTCTTTAGTTTCCTGACTCCCTCTTCTTATTAAATGAAGGCCAGCCTATCTACACCTTGTTAAATTAACTGGTAGTTAGAATAGTTGCTCTTAACTTGCAGGTAAAGTACTTATATTCTTTAGTGCCAGTCGAGGTCACTACAATTCCATGAAACCATCGCCTTGTTTGGCTCCCTACCCCACCAATTTGTGCCTTTTAACAAGGCAGATGTAGTTCAGGCCAACTTTGTGCGCCATCACTGCATAAGAGCGGGGAATGCGGAGTGGTATTATTTTTCTATTTATTGCTTTATTACTGAGGGCTTCACTGGTATTGACAGCATGGCACAGTTTGTAGCACTTATATTCAGGTGCAGGGCCGTCCTTTAAGCCTCCCTCACACAGGTGCTTGCAGAAATGCAGCGTTTTTCAACGCTGCATTTACTGCAGATTCCGCCTGGTTTCAGCAGCGCTGGCATGCGTTATGCCAGTGTTTTGGCTGCGTTTTTCAGCAACAAAGTCTGCTGGTAAAAAAAAAAATCAATACTCATCTAGCAGGTGAAACCGCTGTCCCCAGCGCCAATGTCGGGACCTTGAGAAGCCAGCAGATTGCTGTGATTGGCTGGGTCGGCTGAGTGACAGCTGGCTGAGGCAATAAGAGGCAGCGCTGAATGCGTCCAATCACAGCCAAATTGCTCTGATTGGCCAATCGGAGCAATCTCTCACTAGAGGCGTGGATTTAGAATCTCCGTTACCAGCAAAAGTTCTTCTGAAGGCTGACAAGTCCCGAGAGTGCCGCCGGGGACATTGATTTTTTTTAACTCAGGCAGTGTAGCTAGGGCATGTAGCGCTGCCAAAAGTGCAGTACCAAGTTGTGCCGCATTTTCGGCAGCACTGAAACCGCTGCCTATTTAGGGCTGAAAACGTCCAAAAACAGAACATGCAGCGCTGTCAAAGTGCAGCATTGAAGATGCTGCTTTTTTCAGCCTTGTGTGAGCAGCCCCATTGACATGAATAGGAGCGTTGTACAGCGTTTAGCGCTGTGCTGAAAAAGCAGCGCTAAACGCTGTGCAAAAACACCTATGTAAGGGAGGCCTTAGTTAGATAGCACTTTTAAACACCTCCTCTCAGAAATTATTTGGCGGCCTGCGATGAAATGATATAGGCACAAATATATCACCATTGCAAACAATGTTTTAGAATTTGACTCAATGCATTAAAAATCAAGCAACTTTACAAATAGTTTTCCTTTTTTATGAATACTGCTGCTCTGAAGTTTACGCATTTCACCCTAGGTATTATCAATCCCCCAGTATCATCTCACCAATCCCTCACCTCCCCAATATTATCTGTTTTCTTAGTAACAATGCAGCAATTAAAGTAATTCCAAAGGGTTCATTTACTTTTTCTTGCAACTTTACAGCACCCTCTTGTGCATTTTGTAATGTATTTGGCATATTGTATTAAAAGGAACATTACCTATTTTTGCCACCAGGTGGTAGTAAAAGACTAATTCCCATCTTCTATCTACCGGTAGTATCACTATAAAATAAAGTATGGCATTATGTATGCTTCAGTCCTCTGTAAATCTAAGGTGTAAAGTAAATACAACTTTTTTTTTCACAACCATAAATTCTTGCTCCGTAATTCTCAATTTTGTATACAAAAGTAAAATATTCCACAAGGTTAAATCAATGATAAAAGGTAAGAACAGGATTTGTTCCCTATGACACTGCTATTCCTGCTGGAGTATTTTAGATCAGCCTTTCCTGCTATTTCTTGGCAGAGGGATAGGCGCTTACATAGAGGTAATGGAACTTCCATAGTAAGTCAACTATGAACAATGTGTGTGTTACTCATTTACAGAAGGAGCCAACACATAAAAAGGTAATTGAGTTTCAGTAGCATTCATACTGTTTAACCCCTTAACGACTTGCCTATTTTAGGCCCCAATCACCAACCAATTTTTTTAGTTTTTTTCATGATCGCATTCCCTGAGTCATAATTTTTTTTATTTTTCCTTTGATATATCCATATGAGGGCTTGTTTTTTGCAGGACAAGTTGTATTTTTAATGCCATCATTTATTGGGTACATATAATGTATTTTATAATTTTTATTAATTTCCTTTGGGGAAAAAAAACATTTTCACAATTTTTTTTTCATTTTTACGGCGTTCAGCATGCACAATAAATAATGTGATAATATTATTTGTTGGGCCAGCAAATTTCTAGAGATACCAAGTTTAGAGCTTATTTACACGAGCGTATATCGGACAGTGTTTTCACAGTTGGCTTCCATCTGAGCAGTTCCCCCTTCCCTTCCCCTCATTGGCTGTCTGCTCTCTCCTCCACTCTGGCGTTTGCAACGGGAGGGGGCAGGGTGGGGGCGGAGCTAAGCTCAGCTCTGTCCCAACCACTCCCATTGCTGTCTGCAGACAAGGGGCGGGAGCTTAGCTAATGCTTCCAACACAAACTTTTTTATTCTTCAGTAGCTGTGCACAGTCGGGTAATCTCAGTCCCTGGGAGTGGCTGCAAGTATTTAATGCGTGCAGTTAGAGTCCGTGTCATTCGCAGGCTCCTTAAGGAGTGATGATACCTCTTCTGACCCACGTTATAGGCCTCTCACTAGCCAAGCCCGAATCCTATTTGCATATATTTCCCAGAGGAGCATGCATAGCCTTCTCCATCTCCTCACTCACCGTCTAGGTGCTCTCCTTAAAGGGGTTGTCCCGCGAAAGCAAGTGGGTCTATACACTTCTGTATGGCCATATTAATGCACTTTGTAATATACATTGTGCATTAATTATGAGCCATACAGAAGTTATCAGAAGTTATTCACTTACCTGTTCCGTTGCTAGCGTCCTCGTCTCCATGGTGCCGTCTAATTTTCAGCGTCTAATCGCCGGATTAGACGCGCTTGCGCAGTCCGGTCTTCTTCTTTTCTGAATGGGGCCGCTCGTGCCGGAGAGCGGCTCCGTGTAGCTCCGCCCCGTCACATGCCGATTCCAGCCAATCAGGAGGCTGGAATCGGCAATGGACCGCACAGAAGCCCTGCGGTCCACCGAGGGAGAAGATCCCGGCGGCCATCTTCACCAGGTAAGTAAGAAGTCACCGGAGCACGGGGATTCAGGTAAGCGCTGTGCGGTTTTTTTTTTAAGTCCCTGCATCGGGTTTGTCTCGCGCCGAACGGGGGGGCTGTTGAAAAAAAAAAAAACCCGTTTCGGCGCGGGACAACCCCTTTAAGGAGTAATGATACCCCTTCATTCCCAGACTTGTGATACTTCTTAATGACAAAACGCCAAGAAGCTTTCCTCGTTTTTTGCAGATCCCTTCTGCTCATCAGATGACAGCTCTGTGACACACCTCGCTTTTCTTTGTGGAGTCTGTGTTCATGAACTACAAAGCACCTCGCCCACTGCCAGGGCCACCACACCATGTTTCCTGGGTGCTTGGGAGGGGAGAGTAAGGCCAGCAGCAGCAGTGCTAGGGTGGGGCTCCAAACTGCATTTTTGACCCTGGTAAAAGCTTTGCTTTGTCATTGCATGCTGGCACTTGCAGTACTAAACTGTGTTCTTTGCACCCATCAGAAATAAATCTAGCCAGAGACCGATCTATATGCACAGAACATATAATCCACGAGATCAAATGGGTTATTTGGACGCAACCCATATAAAATAGACAACCAATGGGATCGCCTTCCACTTGACTTTTTTGGACCATTATTGTGCTAGAGCCTGAGAGATCTTCTGCTGTTCTTTTGGGCCAGGCTGTTCCTTGTCACTTGGTAGAGAAAGAATGATGTAGCAAGAAAAGATCACTTAATGTAACTTTGGACAATAAAGAAGAGGAACTGGAAAAGTACAAATATTTATGAAAACTTTTCAGAAGTCCATTAATGGCACGTAGAACAAATGGATCTTTCACCAAATCAAGGCTTTTCCTCCACTTCAAGTACAAATAGACTAAGGCTATCTTAAGAGTACTTTATACAAGGAGATAATCGACTGAATTGTCGCTGGAAACAGCGAATTCGGGTTGTTATTGGCCCTTATACATGCCAATGACACCTACACGCTCGGTTGTCTTAACAAAACTAAAAACCAAGCGACTATTGGGCCTTGTATCAGGAGCCGCTGAATGTTTCAGCTACTACTGTTTACTGTGAATGGAGGTAGGCAGCTGTATAAAGCTCTACTTGAGCCTTCTTACTATTACTGATTCTTTTAAACTCTGCAGATTAGTTTATATCTATAAAAGTGTTCATAATAAGCTTTGTATTTGGAAAGGAAATAAATGATGTTACTATAAAGGGTTATTATTGCAGCCTGGTGAGGCCCTCTTACCATTCTTATTAACTCTATTGCTCTACAAAAATAGATCTTCAAAACTTTTGTCATTAACTCTTTACTTATAATAGTCTACAGTAAAATAAATACAATGGTCCCTCAAGATGAAATATTTCAGTACAGTCAATGTAACTAGAAAATATTGTGACTTAACAACAACTCTAATGAAAACTAGTTATTAGTTCTCAAGCCCCCCAAAATGTCAGCCTAAAATAAGCAAAAGATGAAGATGAAAGAAAATGAGGCAGATAACTAATACATATAAAGCAAGTCATTACATATAAAAGTCAGAGAGAGCTGCTGGTAGATGTAAATCACTATCTATGATGTCTACAGGAGCTTCGTCAGGGCCCCATACAGAACACACAGTGTACCAGAAAAATAACATGGAGCTGCCTTTACTTGGTGTCCAAAGGAAACGCTCATCTTGGCACAGGTATAGGAAAGTACAGGACATGTAGTACTGCACTGTACTGTAGGGAGGTGCTACTAGACAGCCAATCAGTGCATGCACATCAGTATTGCAATGCCCACAAGTCAATGTCTGAGGTGTTGTAAGTTGATTGTGATTCAAGGTACAATACAATGGCTCAGGACTGACCGATGCATATTGACAATATTGCTACGTGAGGCTAATGTAAACTGAGGGTCCAAAGTACAAAGAAAAAAGTTACTATTATACATGGTAAAAAGTCAAATGCTTTTCATATGACAATTCCTGAGGGATGAATGCTATTTACCACCATGAGTAACAGGAATGACTATTTCTATAAATATGGACAAAGTTTATTTCGGTATTAGTGTACCTTGACTCCACCGGAAGCTAGAGGTTTGACAGCAGGTACGCCCCAGTCACACCCCCAGCTCTTGATGGGCTCAAGGCATAAAGGTCCTATCACCACAGTATGGGTTAATTTCTCCCACTGCTGCAGCCTTCGGCTGAGGCTTACAATATTTCATAGCCTTACATTATTAGCCGTAAATGCTCCCCTGTTACTGCTGTAACATGGCAGCATTTACATGTGAGAATGTCATAGGCAAAGAACAACAGTAAACCTCAGCCTAAGGCTGCAGCGCTGGGATAAATTAATGGAGATGCTGCAGCCTCTGTGCTCCGTGCCGCGCGGCCTTTCTTCTATAGCCACTACGCGGCCGCCGGCTCACGTGTCCTTTGTGTCAGCCGCCCTCTCCCTCACGGCAGGCGGCTGTGAGGTCCATCCTGGGGGAGGCATCTTGTGCAGTGTGCCCGCCTCACCTCTCCTTCCCGGCCGGCAGCAGTCAGGTCCCTTCCGCTGCTCGCGATGAACATGCGTCTTTCTTTTGCCGCCGCCGAGCACCATTTCTACTGTGATGGGGTGGCGACTCGTGGGCTGCCTGTGCTGCCGCCGCCGGAGGTTGAGGCACTTGCTCCAGGGGGTTTACGGCTCCAGCGCCGGCGGCCACTATATGATTTTTTTGTCTTTATCTTTAGTGGCCTTGCAGGACCTGCAGGCCAACTGAATGTTAAGCCAATTACATTCAGGGGCGTCACCACCCCTGTCAGTCTTGACTTCACCAGGAATGCCTGGTGGCGTCAAGATACACTAATACCGTTTATTTCTATAAATATGGGCAAAATGAAGTTCCTTGAACAAATTTCTGTGCTATGCAAAAATGTGTCTGACGTGTGGTATCTCAGTCGCAGGGCTTTGGTGAGATGTGTATAATATGCAGACACTCTAACCTTAACAAAATGTATTTTTTCATAAATATAGAACTAAAAATACTCTACGATATCACGGCCAGAAGTACACTGTTTAAATGCAGCGTAAGATACTGGACACTTGAATCATTCCTCATATAAATATTGTGATATTGTAGAAAGGATTTTGTTTGACTATCTAAACTGATGTCTGGTTCGTTACTTTTATATTTTTAAGTTATCCATTTTTAGCTCTTTTTGCATGACAGATGAAATAGGATGACATCTAGCTAAATAACAGTTCACATTGTAGTAAAATATCTAATAGTCTAGTAACTCACATCTTCTTCAGGCAGGGAGAGAAGAAAATCTTGCTCATCTGTTCCTTTTCAAGCGTTCCTCAAGTGCCACCAGTGGATTTAGCCAAAGCCAAACCAGTGTGCGGCACAGCAGGTCAACATCCGCTAACCCTGACATTTGGTTTCATAGTAGCTGCCAAGATGGACCGCTTACGTTGACTTGAAACTTGGAGCTCCCATATCTTGGTCCCAGTGCCATCCTAACGCATAGGCCCAATGGGCACTCGCCCGGGAACCACACAAGCATAGGTGCCTTGTACTAATCTATGTATGTTAACATTTCAAGGCACCTTGTATCATATATGATAATGTTGTGTGGCAGGATATAAACTTGGCTCCAATTTGTCTATGCCAAGTGTAGAGACTTTAATTTTGTCACTTTCTGTTTCACTTTCAAGTTACCCATAATTCCGTTTGCAAATTACGACTAATTTATATTGTAAATGATCCATTATTTGTATAATAAGATGTGTGGATCATCTTGTGAAGCGTAGTATATCATCTCGTTACTTTCTAGTGTAAAGTAGCCTGGCACTATGAACAAAGACGTCTACAGTGCAAGAGGAAAATGGACCCAAGAGACTTAGGCTTCCGGTTCTCTGGTCTAGGTCGCTGGTTACTAACTCGGTCGTCCTCCTGAGTTTTCTTGACATCGTCCCGTGCCTGCCAAATCCCCCATTTTTATTTCTGCGAGTAGTTGTCGTAGGGGCTCCAGTACACTGCTTTGCCCGGGGGCCATAATGCTGTTAAGATGACATTGCTTGGTCCAAGTGACCAACAAAGTAATGCCCATGTCTACTGTTGCACAACTCACCCCGGTGAGAGAACATCCACTCATTTTTATTTCCTTAGCTTTTGGATACAAATTGGGTTTGGAACTCACTACACCTAGACAGCACCCATTCTCTCCCTTTTCCCTTCCTATAGATTTGAGGATAGTCCAGTAATGGAGGGAAAACTGACCAAGAAAAAGAAAAAAGAACCTCCTGCGCTCAGGGTACCCTAAAGACACCAAAGCACCATAGAAGAAATGGACACTTAAAAGCAGAGGAAGAACTTATGTGTGGTTGATGGAATAAGGGGATGATAAATCCTTAGTGATAGGGAAGATAAATATTTATTAACAGACAGTAAAGGGTGCAACACGTTTAGGAGATTACAAAGCTACTCCTTTTTCAAGCACATTTTTGCTTGCAGTCAGGTGGAGGTGATGTGCCGGAGTTCAGTGCATCTATCTTAATATTGGGAAACCAGAGCAGATGAGCTAAGTAGGCAGCCAGGCGAGGAACCATCAGAACTCAGTGAGGTGTGGCAGCCCAAGGCATTGATTGAAGATGGTCGACTTTAAGGTTTAACATCCAACATTTATCAGGTTTGTCTTAAGCAGCCAGGAGAATAGCGCAGTGCTGCCCCGGATCTGCTCTCCCACCTAGTATCGATATGTCCGACGATTGATCTCTGCTGCTGCCTCTGGTTCACAACCTGTATCGCTATCCGTAATATTTCCATTCGAGTGCGATCCGTCCCCGCAATGTCCAGATTCTTTGTTTCCCACTCTCAGCTGCTCTCCATTCTGAGAATAGAGAGAGGCTGAGAGTGGAAAAGAAGGAATACTAGGACGGGAGAGCAGATCCGGGACAGCGCTGCGCTATTCTCCTGGCCGCTTAAGACAAGCCTGATAAATGCTGGATGTTAAACCTTAAAGTCGACCATCTTCAGTCAATAAAAAAGAAAAAAAACGATACAGCTCACCGTTAGATGTTGACTTAGAATGATCAAATGTCCTTGTAGAATAATGCACAGGTGCAGGAATGTTGCAGACCGAGCCCAGTCCCGGAGTAAAGCTGAGAAGTGTAAAGATTTGATCCAGCTCCAATGTTTTTTTTTATTAAAGAATCACTTCTTTATTGAATACATATTAAAAAATTCCCATGCGCACAGGGATTAAAAGACAAGCTGACGCATTTCGGCTGTTATACAGCCTTATTCATAGCATGGCATCACAGTAGAAATCAAGGTCTTAAATAGTGTAGAAGGATATGACATGTTACAGTTGTCCAATCCTCCCCCAGGATTACCAATCATGAATGCTGACCTTAGCCTCAAAACTAGACCAATGGATGAGTATCAGCTGGTGACCTCATATCATAGGTGTGAGGGAGTTGACCCCTCTAGTATAGAGCACACACTAAGGGCCTATTTAGACGACTGTATATCGGCCGGGTATTCACGTCGGCCGATATATGGCATCCCTCTCTGCAGGAGCAGGAGGCTGGAAGAGCCGGGAGCAGTGCACTGAGCTCCTGCCCCCTCTCCACCCCTCAGCACTATTTGCAATGGGAGGGGGCGCAGCTAACTTCCAAAACTTAGCTCCGCCGCCTCTCATTTTAAATAGTGTCGAGAGGCGGAGAGGGGGCGGGATGCTCAGTGCACTGCTCCCGCCTCATCCAGCCTCCTCCCCCTGCAGAGAGGGATGCCGTATATCGGCCGGCGTGAATACCGGGCCGATATACGTTCGTCTGAATAAGCCCTAACAAAGACATTTGTATCAAACATAAAACATGAAAATTATGATATGTCCAGCAATATAGATGTTGTACATTTTTGGGTATTTGTCAAAAAAATGATCGTGGTCATGTATCTAGCAATATGAACAACCAAAGACAAAAATGTTTTTTTATTGATATATAAACATATACACAAACACACATACACATGAAATAAGTCTAGAGATGAGCGAGCACCAAAATGCTCGGGTGCTCTTTATTTGAGTCGATTTTTTTATAATACTTGAGAGCTCTAATCAAGTAATGAACCCCATTGAAGTCAATATGCATATCAGAATGTTAGTCAAAAAATAAAATTATGGTCATGTGTCCAGCAACGGCAGCAGCCAAATTCGTGACAAAAAAAAATTATAAAAAAAAAAGAATTTATATATGCATATAAAGTAAATAAATATACACGCGTCAGCTTGTCTTTTAATCCCTGTGCGCATGGGAATTTTTTAATATGTATCCAATAAAGAAGTGATTTAAAAAAAATAAACTATGATGCTGGATCAAATCTTCATACTTCTCATCTTTAGTCAATGCCTTGGGCTGCCGCAGCTCACTGAGTTCTGATGGTTCCTCGCCTGGCTGCCTACTTAGCTCATCTGCTCTGGTTTCCCAATATTAAGATAGATGCACTGAACTCCGGCACATCACCTCCACCAGACTGCAAGCAAATATGTGCTTGAAAAAGGAGTAGCTTTGTAATCTCCGAAACGTGTTGCACCCTTTACTGTCTGTTAATAAATATTTATCTTCCCTATCAGTAAGGATTTATCATCCCCTTATTCCGTCAACCACACATAAATTCTTCCTCAGTTTTTAAGCATCCATTTCTTCTATGGTGCTTTGGTGTTTTTGGGGTACCCTGAGCGCAGGAGTTTCCTTTTTCTTGGTCAGTTTTCTCTGTCTAATCTGGGGCACCGTTGTGTTTTCCCTAGTATTTCTCCAAGCTTTAGCGCACCTTAGATGTCCCTTTGGGACAGGGTACTACCTGCCACGAGCACTCATGCATGCACCTTCTTAGACACTATGAAAACAACTACTGCCACACGATAAATTGGCTGCAGTCAATCAGGCTCCATCACAGAGGCGCTGTCCAAATCATCTATTGGCCAATAATGGAGGCGAATATGAGACAGCTTAATAGAACAGAACCTAATCAGGACATGCAAAAGTAAAATAAGTATGAATGGCAAACATATATATATATATATATATATATATATATATATATATATATATAAAATATACAAATGACTTCACAAAAATAGTAAAACATAGTAAAAGCTTCAAAAAGTATTACAACCGTAAGATTGTCACGTATGATTTGACTTATTGGTATTACTTAAGACGGCGAAATCTGGGGCTAAGCACAGGGTTGGACTAATGGACAGATTAATGGGATTTTATGGTCTCACACAGGAGACTAGAACAGACTTCAACCAAGAATTGTGATTATGGCGAGAAAGTATTGGATACAATTACAAGTTATCCCCTGTGGATAGGGAATAACTAGTAATTGTGGTACAACTCCTGTAAGGCTTCCTTCTCACGGGGGGATTTGCATTGCAAAATCTGAAGAGGGATTCTGCCCCCGGATTCCGCAGCACATCCAGCGCATAGCATGCTATGGCAAAACGCGATTTCCTGCCTCCGAGCGGAAATCGATTGCGATTTTTCGCTCGTAGATGAGAAATCGCAGCATGTTCCGATTTTGTGTCAATGGAAGGCGTCCATCTCGCGAGACTTCCGCAGTAAGCACTGCGGAAGTATCGCTGGATACTCGTCAATACAGAGCGGTGGCATCTACTGCACATGCGCGACAGAGTGCCGGCAGGTACATCTGCAGTGCTGTGCAGAAGCCGCCGGACAGGCACGCAGGGGTCACTGGCCGGGCACTGGGTCGAACTCTGCTGTGGTAATCCTGCATGCGGTGACCGACCCGTCCGTGTGAAGGAGGCCTAAGTAGAGCAGAAAGAATAGGGCAAAGTTATAATGCATAACATGCGTTAAAAGAGAAAGTTTGGATAACACCACTTATTTTGAGGTGCATACCTTTTAATACATTTGGTGGAAATCTAGGTCAATTAGCCTTTCAGTTTTGTATACTATTACTATACTTTACTACTAAGTAAATGTGGCCAACTCTACATAGTGCCTGGTGATCCAATAGTATACACTGTGCCCAGTCCCATTCCTGCTGATCCAGTGGGATACAATGTAATTACTTTTCAATGATCCGGCAGTATACACTGCATGTACTCCCCAATGATATAGTAGTATACACTATCCCTAGTCACTCAGTGATTTAAACCTATCACAATAAAGATATATTCCCATTAGTATTTGCTGGTCTGAAACAAATATAAACATAATTACTTCAACTATTCAGTAACTTAAGTTTATGATTCAGACCCATATGACCCAAACGCCCACCCTGTTGGAAAAAAAACTGCTTTGGAGTAACCTTTTCCTTGAAATATCCCTTGCGGCTAGCATTATTCCCCCATAGATGCTCTGTTCCTGCTATGTCTATTTATTTTGCTGTGTACAGGCTGGAAAATGTTACTAAAACAGAGGTCAGTGATAATGTGTGCAGTGGGAAGCCCACACACTCCTAATTGTTCATCTAGTTCAAATGCATTTTGTTCCCACAGTTTTGAGACAACTTTTGGTTTATAGTACACTGGCTTTTTGCTCTTTTTTTCCAGTAGTTCAGAATCGACTTAATCCAAGTTTTTACTAATTAATATCAGCGAAAGATACAAGAATTATCATTTTGTAACTGTATAGACTGTAGTATTAAAGGGGTTGTCCCGCGCCAAAACGGGTTTTTTTTTTTTTCAACCCCCCCCCCCCCCCCCCGTTCGGCCCGAGACAACCCCGATGCAGGGGTTAAAAAAGAACACCGGACAGCGCTTACCTGAATCCCCGCGCTCCGGTGACTTCTTACTTACCCGGTGAAGATGGCCGCCGGCATCTTCTCCCTCGGTGGACCGCAGGGCTTCTGTGCGGTCCATTGCCGATTCCAGCCTCCTGATTGGCTGGAATCGGCACGTGACGGGGCGGAGCTACACGGAGATACACGGAGCCCCATTGAGAAGAGCAGAAGACCCGGACTGCGCAAGCGCGTCTAATTTGGCCATTAGACGGCGAAAATTAGACGGCAACCATGGAGACGAGGACGCCAGCAACGGAACAGGTAAGTGAATAACTTTTGATAACTTCTGTATGGCTCATAATTAATGCACAATGTACATTACAAAGTGCATTAATATGGCCATACAGAAGTGTATAACCCCACTTGCTGCCGCGGGACAACCCCTTTAAGTAAGATCCATTGAAAATGAGGCACGATAAATTAGCATGAATTAGCCGAATGCCCTCGGCCGGGTTGGATTACAACTGTGAACTCACACAGCAGGATCGGACCCTGTCGCCCGGCATTGACCCCCGCATACCTGTCTTCTCTCTTTGCTCTGCGGATGTGCCAGCTGGCGCACCGCCGCTCATGCGCAGTGCAAAGAGTCGCACCGGCGATGACGCAGATCCGCTGCGACTCGCAGCGAGACAGACAGCTTTCATTGACTGCAATGGAAGACGTCCATGCGAGCCTCGCACTAGAATAGGACATGCTGCCATGGGCATTGGGCCTTAAGCAGTGGCACAGTACCTACCAGAGCTAGCAAACTACATGGAGCCACAGACTGAAGGATTTTTCTACATGACCCAACACAGGTTTCGATATTATAGGGGTTGTGTTACCACAACAATGCCTTTGTGTTGTGATCAGCAGTGGATCTGGCTTACAGCATTCCCTGATCAGGGCGAAGCTAAAGGCTTATTGTCGCTGGTGCTAAAGTCTTATGTTTTTCCCCCAATTCCCAAAAAGAAAATAATTATACACACACATCTGCAACAGCATTAGGCAACTTTGAGAACACAACAAGCTTAGAAATAGCAACTCAGCTTTATGTACAGTAGCATAGGTCCAAAAGCCCATTTACACGCAACGATTATGTCGCTCAAAATTTGTTCAAACGAGCGATAGGGAGTGATAATCGTTACGTGTAAACGCGCGGACACCATGCACTATTTGTTTACTTGTTGTTTATTGCTGAGTTTCAGCTGGCTTAAAATTAGTCCGTAGGTAGTTTGCTTTTTCTTCTATTTCAATGGCATTAGTTAATGTTAATTAAGTCGCTTGAAAGACTGAAAGACTTGAGGGGAGGGGCAATTGTTTGCTTTGCCAAGCTCAATGATTACTTGTTTATTCATGTCAGCAGACGACAATGGATTTTCTACACACTAATTAGCAGCCTTCTGGCCAGAGTTTTCCTCTTAGAAGCACACACCCACCTGAGCAAACAACATGCACAAAGTTTACTTTAGCTAATGGTGAAATAGGAGAGGATTTCAAGCGATTATCTGTACGTTTTTATGCACAGCATTTTATGCAACAAACTCGTTAATTTGTTAGGTCGTTAGGCCATTTAAACGATAATAGTTGCATGTAAAAGGGCCTTTAATAATGCAGTCACCAAACAATAGTCAGATATCAGTCCTAAACAGTGGTAGCGATTACAGTGCAGTTACTTCCAGTGACTACAGGTGACATCTTAGTGATTGAAAATGGACGTTACTATTTTTCTTATCTGGGCCAAGACCACTGTGGCAACTTTTTCCAGCCAGTCTGCACACTCTCCCCATTCTGCCGCTACCATGACCCCTCTCTCAGTGCTTCCTGCACAGTAATAGTGCTCCCATTTGTGCCCATAAAGTAAACATGTCCCAACACTGTAGTCATTTTCCTATAGTGCCCAACACAAAATAATGCCTCTTTAGTGCCCCACAATCAAAGTGCCCTTCTTTTTGCCTTCACACAATGGTACTCTCCTTTTGTGCGTAACAGTGCGCCCTTAGAACCCCAGTTATATTGTCTCCTTTGTGTCCCCTGCAAAGTAATAGTACCCAGTTGCCACCATTGTGCAAAGTAATGTTGCCTTTTTGTGCCTTCCAGAAGGTATTAGTGCTTCCTTTGAGTTCACCAGAAAGTAACAATGTTTTAGTCTGGATAACGGTGTCCCCTTCTGTGTTCCTCGTCTTGTTTTGTGTATCTCTGCTCCAAAACTGTGGTTACAAGCACTCTCACTATATACAGCATCCCCAGCAGCAATAATGCCCCCCAATAGCATCCCCAGCAGCAACAGTGCCCCCCAATAGCATCCCTAACAGCAACAGTGCCCCCACAATAGTAGCCCCAGCAGCAACAGTGCCCCCCAAACAGCATCCCCAGCAGCAACAGTGTCCCCCAATAGCATCCCCAGCAGCAACAGTGCCCACCCAATAGCATCCCCAGCAGCAACAGTGCCCACCCAATAGCATCCCCAGCAGCAACAGTGACCACCTTATAGCATCCCCAGAAGCCACAGTGCCCACCAAATGGCATCCCCAGCAGCATCAGTGTCCTCCCAATAGCATCCCCAGCAGCATCAATGCCCCCCCAATAGTATCCCCAGCAGCTACAGTGCCTCTCCAATAGCAACAGTGCCCCCCCAATTGCATCCCCAGCAGCAACAGTGCCCAACCAATAACATCCGCAGCAGCAACAGTGCCACCCTAATAGCATCCCCAGCAGCATCGATGACCCCCCCAATAGTAGCCCCAGTAGCATCAGTGCCCCCCCCAATAGTAGCCCCAGCACCATCAGTGCCCAACCAATAGTAGCCCCAGCAGCAACAGTGTTCCCCAAATAGCTTCCCCAGCAGCACTAGTGTCCCCCCAATAGCATCCCTAGCAGCAACAGTGCCCCCCCAATAGCATCCCTAGGAGCAACAGTGCCCCCCAATAGCATCCCCAGGAGCAACAGTGCCCCCATAATAGCATCCCCAACAGCAAGAGTGCCTCCCCAATAGCATCCCCAGCAGCAACAGTGCCCCCAATAGCATCCCCAGGAGCAACAGTGCCCCCGTAATAGCCTCCCCACCAGCAACAGTGCCCCCCAAAATAGAATTCCTAGGAGCAACAATGCCCCCCCAATAGCATCCTCAGCAGCAAGAGTGCCCCCAATAGCATCCCCAGCAGCAACAGTGCCTTCCCAGCAGCAACAGTATCTCCCAATAGTTGTGACAACCAATAATTACCCCAGCAGTAATAGTGAGCCCCAATAGTTGCCCCAGCAGTAATAATGACCTCCAATAATTGCCTCAGCAGTAATAGTGAGCCCCAGTAGTTGCCCCATCAGTAGTAGTGACCTCCAATAATTGCCTCAGCAGTAATAGTGAGCCCCAGTAGTTGCCTCAGCAGTAATAGTGAGCCCCAGTAGTTGCCCCAGCAGTAATAGTGACCCCCAATAATTGCCCCAGCAGTAATAATGACCTCCAATAATTGCCTCAGCAGTAATAGTGAGCCCCAGTAGTTGCCCCAGCAGTAATAATGACCTCCAATAATTGCCCCAGCACTAATAGTGACCCCCAATAATTGTCCCAGCAGTAAAAGTGACCCCCAATAGTTGCCCCGGAAGTAATAATGACCCCCAATGGTTGCCCCACCAATAATAGTGACCCCCCAATGGTTGCCCCAGCAGTAATAGGGACCCCCAATAGCTGCCCCAGCAGTCATAGTAACCCCCAATAGTTGCCCCAGTAGTATTAGTGACACTAACCACCTCCTCACACTGCCCCCAGGAGTAATAATGACACCACCCGCCCCTGACACTGCCCCCAGTAGTAATAGTGAGACCACCCCCAACACTGCATCCAGTAGTAATAGTGACACCACCCAACCTCCCGACACTGCCCCCAGTAGTAATAGTGACACCACCCAACCTCCGACACTGCCCCCAGTAGTAAGAGTGACACGAAAAAAAGACCGGCTGCAAAATTTGTCGTATCCAGGGACAACAGAATGGTAAGCATAGGGGAGGTCGCTCCTATAGTCAAGTATATAACTTCTGTATGGCTCATTTACAAAGCACACAGTATATTACAAAGTGCTATGTAATGGCCATACAGAAGTGCATACATGCACTTGTCATGGCCGTTCAACCCCTTTATGGCTAAAGGCCCTTTTACATGAAAAGATAATCTTTCAAACAACTGAAAGGTTTAAAGATTTAGCGATCTATTTGCATAAGATGTTAATGGCCTTACACAGGGGTCAGAGCTACTGCTTCAGTCCCACCCCTGGTTCCCAGCACCTGCTGTATAAGGCACCGCTACTACTCGCAGCCACCCCACTGCTCACCACTACCTCTCCCTCCAGTCATGCTCCATCCTTATTAGTGCAAACCAATATTTGCTATACGATATGCTATTGTGGTCCAAATTCAATTTTAGAGGTAAGCTGAGCTCAGGAGACTAACATTAAATCACACAGCAGGGGATGTGATCGAAAGTAATCTGTTTATTGAATGACAGGCGACAGTTTTTATAGGGTCACATGTTCAATTACAATAATTCAAATCTATTATAATTTATTTGTTACCATTGGTCAAAGAACATAAATAAAATATAAATATACAAGATAAAGAATTTAGCATCTAAAATTAAAGGCAAAGACCACGCAAGCACAGAAGAGTCACACATGATTAACTTCTCAGAATACAAAAGTACAATAATTGAAAACAATAAATTGTTTACATAAAATGTTTAGGAACATATGTGACCAGCTAGGAACATGTCAGTTTGACCCGCCAGCAAGTCTAAATGCCATATAACTATCTTCTCGAGCAAAAGCCTTAGTGATTCACTCAAGGCTTCTGAACCCCTTAAGGTCATGGCCTATTTTGGGCTTAAGAACGCAACGATTTTTGGTGGATTTTCATCTCCATTTTTCAAAAGTCATAACATTTTTACTTTTCTGTCGACGTGGACGTATAAGGGCTTGTTTTTGCATGGCGAACTGTAGTTTTCAATGGTACCATTTTTGGGTACATAGACTAGATTGTAAAACTTTTATTATTTTTTTGATAATAACAGGGAGAGAAAATGCATCAATTCTGCCATAGATTTTTTTTTTTTTACAGCGTTAATCATGCAGCATAAATGATACAATACATTTTTTCTGCAGGCCGGTACAATTACAACCATACCAAAATTCTTATATTTTTTAAATATCCCTGCATTCAAAGTCTTGTAACTTTTTTATATTTCTATGTACGGAGCTCTATGAGGGCTTATTTTTTGCGAGACGAGCTGTAGTTTTTATTGGTACAATTTTGGGGTACATATGGCTTTTTTGATCACTTTTATAGCATTTTTTGGGAAGTAAAATGCTAAAAATTAGCATTTTGCCTGTTTTTTAGCGTTTTTTTATGCTTTTTGCCGTGCAGAATAAAAAGTATGTTCAACTTATTGTACATGTTATTACGGATGCGTCAATACCAAATATGTGGGGTTTAAATTTTTTTTTACCTTTTTTCATGCTAGGTAAATTTTTTTACATTTTTCTTTTTTGCACATTTTTATTATCTTTTTTTTTTTTTACACTATTTGTGTCCCTCTGGGGGACTTACAGCGTAGCACTGATTATCGCTGTGATAAGGCATTGCAGGACTTGTGTCCTGCAATGCCTTATCGCTTATACAGCGATCACAGGCACTGGCAATACAGGACGCCGGTATCTGGCATCCTGTTGCCAAGGCAACTAGCCAGGCTCTCTGCGCTTATATTGCGAAAGCCTGGCAGATTTACAGAGGGAGTCCCATGCCGCGATCTACATGTCCGATGCACCCCAACTGTTGCAGCGGGAGGCCAGCTATCAGTGACAGCTGGTTTTCGCTGCCGGACAGCGCGAGATCTATCATGATCTCGCGCTATCCCTATGACACAACGGTACCTCATTTTGCAGAAAGAAACCCGCTCCCATGACGTACCCTTACGTCATTGGGAGGGAAGGGGTTAAATAACCATTTAGTATCCATAAATCCAGGAGAAAGAGGACAAATGAATATAATGAAAAGGGGCATACAAGATAGCTAAAGGAAGGAAAATGGTTACACATAAAATAGAACATGGAGTCATATCTATTTCAGTAACAATCCTCCTTCTTGCTCCCTCACACCTCTTTCTCACCCACCCATGGCTCCTCCACTTCAGATGTTCCTCTGCTTCTGCCTCTGACTAACTGGCTTACGTGCCGCTTCTTCCTTCGACTGGCTTACTGAGGTGCCACTTCTCCTTCCGACTGGCTGGCTGAGGCGCCACTTCTCTCTCCAACTGGCTCAAGTGCTGCTACACATGGCAAGACTATGACTGGCTGATGTCGCGAGACTATGAACCTCGCCTAACAATGCTTGAATCTCCTTAACTATACTTAAGATTGGAACTGTGAGGTGGCCCGATGGGTCACTAAATGTACCCAACTCAAATTTAAGGATTTTACATCGGATTTTATCAAAATCATCCTTCTGAGGCGTCAAAGTGGGGTGCAAGAAAAAGCCTTATATTAGATTAAAAAATATTTCTAGCCCCAGATATTCCAGGTTAGAATAGTGCCATCCGCTATTTCTATTAAAGAGCCCTTCTGTGTCCAGTTCATGTAACTGCTCAAAGGTTGTTACACCTACTTAATCTTAGGCTAAGTGTTCTCGGGCGGAATGGAATATCGTGAGCGATTTTCTGTCACAGGGGGGCACTAATGTCATCGCAATTTTTTGTGATGAGCCTATCTTAACGATAGGTTCATCGATTAGAATCGTAGCATGCCGTGATTTTAAGACGCGAGCGGAAAAGCAGGAGCGATTTTCTACTCGTGTACATTGGGCTGCGCTTTACATAGTTATCCTATGGAAAGCATGTCATGCGTACTCCGCGCGCGATTTATCACTGCAGATCGTGTTATGACAGCCTTACCTTTCTGCAGTGGAGCACAAAGTGAATTCCCTGGCAATTGTTTGTACGAATGTTCATGCCTGGTCATGGTCCAATGCAAAATTCCTCAGCAAATGAATGACATTCAGTAAAACACTCGATGCATGTTTTATCTGGACATAATAACATGTGTAAACAGTGGGGGCGCTGCTGACAATAATGGAAGATGTATGGTAGGGCAAATAAATGAATTATTGCTAAAAAACAACCATTTGACCCAATAATTGCAACATATAACTCTTTTCAACAAGTGCCGACCTTTACCTTTTACTTACCCGTCCAGGTCTTCATTTTCTTCACTGCGGATGTGTGCGGAAGCGCTGCCGCACATATGCAGTGGAGTTTTTTCTCTTTTTTGAAACTCCTGCTTTCCCACGGAATCCGCAGCCCGCCTGCAATTCAATTGCGGACGGGCCGTGGATCGGACAGCTTCCATTGGCTTCAATGGAAGCTGACCTTGCGGGATCTGCACTGAAATGGTGCATGCTGCGATTTTTTTTTTCGGACCAAAAGGTTTGCAAATCAAATCTGCATGCTTTATTTAATTTGCGAACACCCTTGTTTCCCTAGGGATGGCTTGCAAATCAAACCCGCCTGTAGACATTGGGCCTAAAAGTGACCCTCTGCTTTTGAGACAAAATTCGGCCTCAGGACAGGAGAGGGAGCAGGTGCATTACCTGCAGCTGTTATTCTCTGCCATCCTTCAATTTGCCGGTTCCTTGTTCTGTTTCTGGCCAAAGATGGCTGACGCAATCTTCAGACTACCTAATCCCCCACGCATATTAGCCTTTTACACTGCACCTTCACTCGAGCCAACCTAAACAACCAATCACCGTAATTCAGCTAAACCAAATAACCAATCACCGTGAATCAGCCAACCCAAATAACCAATCACCGTGAATGAGTAAATCCAAACAACCAATCAGGTTGCGAATAGTGTGAAGGTGGGGTGTAAAAGGCTAATATGCATCCCCCCACAATGCATAGGTAGTGTTAGACTAATAATGCACTCTTCTTGCTCTCGGATTGGCCAGAGCTGCTCATGTGATCAGCACTGGCCAATCAGAGAGCAATGCACAGTGCGCATTAGGTAGTTAGAAAATTGCTGCAGCTATCTTGAATGGCCAAAAACTGGCTTGAAAGCAGTGGATCGCAGGGGTGACAGAGAAGAACAACTGCAGGTAACATGCACCCCTGTCTTTCCTGTCCCAAACACAGAATTTTGACCTGAAACTGGAGTGTCGTATTATGATGTTCCTGATATCTAGTGACAAGCTATTTATGTGACATTGCATTCATATACAAAGCTGCATAGCCACAAATATAAACTAGGGAATGTTTCTTGAAGACCCTCCTCATATATTTTCATTCTCGCAGATTATACCCAATACAAAATAATTTACTGAGCAGCAGAATTCAGTCTTGTATTTTATACATTGGCATAATAATGCTACTACACCTCAACAGGTTAAAACCAGTGTCTATCTGGTTGATGACAGTATTTAGGATTAGAGATGAGCGAGCACCCAAATGCTCGGGTCCACGTTATTCGAGTCGAGCTTTTCATAAAATTCGAGAGCTCTACTCGAGTAATGAACCCCATTGGCTACAATGGGAGACTTGAGCATTTTTGTATGTGGGACGCCGGATCCCGAACTTTTTTTTTTTCTTTTTTTGGTTCGTGTGTTCTCTCTCTCTCTGTGCTGAAGTACAGGGCAGGAATCTTGTCTATTAACCCCTTAAGAACGCGGCCCTTTTTTTCATCTTCGGTTTTTCCTCCCCACTTTCTAAAAATCATAATTTTTTTAAATTATCCATCAATATAGTCTTCTAAGGACTTGTTTTTTGCTGGCAAGTTGTATTTTTTAAATGGTACTATTGTAATATGTTACTTTCATAGATGAGACTTTTAGGCCTCCTGCAGACGGCCGGGTCAGATCCCGCTGCAAGAATTCTCGCAGCAAGATGCGAGTGTGCCCCTACAGTGACCTGGCGCCCATCTCCTCCTGGCGTTTCGCTCTGCTCTGCGTCAGTTGTCGCACAGCTGTGAGTGCGCAGAAGAGAGCCGGCGCATCACCAGTGATGTTTCTATGCGGGCCTGGCACGCACAGAAATAGGACATGCCGTGATTTGTTCACCACGCGAGTTTTTATGCGGTCAAATTGCGGCTGTCTGCATAGGATTGCATTATCTACTACAATCCTATGGCAGCGGGCACAGGCAGAAATTCTGCGGGAAATCCCGCCATGGAATTTTTGCCCGCCTGCATTTGGCCTTAAGGATGGAACAATACCAAATATGTTTTTTTTTAATTATTTTTTTTAATTTTAAATATGGGAAAGGGATTTTAAAAAAACAACAAAAAAAAACTTTTATTACCTTTAATCTTTTTTTATAAATGAAACTTTTTTTTTTCAGAATGTGAATTCTGCTTATGTTTATTTGTTCAGCAGTTAATATATTTTTCTGAATAGAAACAATGCTCTACAGTGGTCCAATCACAAGAGTAGCAAGTTTGTCATAACATACAATGAAGCATAACTTGTATTTGTATTGACATATTATTGTTCAATAAGTTTTTTTATTAGAAATTTTGTGCAATACAACTTTTGCAGTAGAATAAATTTTGCCAATACCTTACTTTTGTGTATCTAGTGCAACATCATCCTGACATCTCCATCTTAGTGTGTGGCACCATAACTCCCAGACAGTACGCTTGCTGCCTTGGAGTTATATTCGACTTCAATATCTCCTTTACCCCCTACATCCAATCTGTGGCCCGAACATGTTAGCTGCACCTCAAGAACATCACAAGAATCCGCCACTTTCTCACCATGGACATGCTAAAAACGCTCACTGTCGCCCTCATCCACTCTCTGCTCAATTATTGCAACTCGCTGCTGATCGATCTCCCCGCACCAGACTCTACCATCTCCAATCCATCCTGAATGCGGCAGCTAGGCTCATCTTCCTGTCCAGCCGCTACTTGGACGCCTTTGCCATGCAGTCTATGACACCACACCCCAGGCATGACTTCATAGGCAATCTGCAATGAAAGCCATGAGTGCTTCAGAAGGCTACCGGCTGCCATGGCAATTGAGTGGCACCCAGCGATCTCATCGCAATCTGGGGGGAAAAGATTTAGAAGCCCCGAACTTCAATCAGGATCCAGGATAAAAATGATAAAAACCTAATCCAGCACTCAGGTAGAGGATAGATGGAAAAATCTTGGACCGATCAAGGTTGCAGCAATAAACTTTCTCATCAATATTCTGGTCCAAGATTTTTCCATCTGTCCCCTACCTGAGCGCTGAATTAAGTTTTTATCATTTTTATCCTGGATCCTTACTCTATGCTTACACTTTGGTGGTAGGCATTATAATATCCTAGCAGCTCTTCTGTTCACCCAGGATAAGAAGGAGAATCAAGAGCACCACTTTGTGTTTGATGTATGCTCACCGGGATGTGGAGGTGGTAGCACTCACCGGATAAGTCCCTTTATCTATTCTCTATTGTGAAGACACTATCCTAGATTTGCTGTGGAGCGCTGTCCTGATTGTTTGTTTCGAACTTCGATCAGGGCATTTAAATGCCACTGTCAGAATTGACAGAGGCATTTAAAGGGTTAACAGCTGTGATCAGCGTGTCAAAGATAGCTGACACCTGCATTGTATGGAGCAGGAACGTCCCCTGGTCCTACTCCATACAAACCCCAAACCTCCTTGACGTAACTCTATGTCATGAGGGGTTAAGGAAAATGTGTTATTTTATTACAGTATTTTGGTAATTCAGGCATTTTACTTTCTGTATAATGATGAAAGTTTTCTCCTTTTGACTTGCTGCATTCTGTATAGTATTTTGTTCATGAAGCTTTAGACTCTGTTCACACTAGTGTTATGGCTTCCGTCTATCTGAACAATGACAGCTACTGTGTGAGTATACTGGGGTCAGTCAAGGTTCCAGCATTTTGATGGCAAGACTAGTGCTGCAGAAAGGTCGACGAACACCTAAACCGGAGCTCTGAACACAAATGTGAACAAGGTCTAAGGGTCTTTTTACCTGAACAGATAACCAGCCCATGCTAAAGTGTGCTGACCAACAATCACTCCTGGGATGATTACACAGGCAAATTATCTGCAGGTACAATGATTACTGCGAACCTTTGTCCCCATATAGCTAGCATTGGTTGGTCCCTGTGTACAAGAAGAGATGTGCAGCCGACCCGCAAATGTTCCTACTACCATAAATGAGCTGCTCAACTGGTGAACAATCATTTACATGGCCCCATTATTTGGATAGACCGGGGTTCAGGCTGGGGTTTGTCCCTATCCTTTGGAGAAAGCCAGGCTGGTAATGTTTGATATCTGGGAATGAGAGGCTCACCCCATTTTATGTCACTGACTGAATCAGTATGGCCTTATCTTCATGGGTGGGCAACTGACATCAGGCTCTCATCAGGCCAAAATTAGGCAGGCTACATTGGTTCCAGGACTGGCTTAGGCCTCATGTCCACGGGTTTGCACAGTTTCCCCGGACAGAATCCAGCAGCGGATCCCACCCGGCCCGAAGATATGACGCCAGAAAATACATTATACTCACCTGTGCAGACACTGTGGAGCTCTCCTCCATGCAGGCCGGATCCTCTTTCTTCTGCACGGTGGATGAGCTTGGGACGCTAGCAGCATGCCGTCTTTTTTTTTTTTTTTAAACTCCTGCTTTCCCGCAGTCCGCGGCATGGATGCAGTGACAGCTGCGTCTGTGCCGAAGATCCGGTCAGCTTCCATTGGCTTCCATTGGCCTCAGGAGCCATTCGTGCGGGAAAATCGCACAAAAATGGAGCATGCTGCTGTTGTTTTTCCGTGCATGTGACCTGCATGCCGGTGGAAAATGACATCCGCAGGTATTTGATTATCTGCGGGTGCCCAATGATTCCCTATGGGTGCGGATCACACGTGCGGGATAATAAATCTATTTTCCCTCTGAACATTGGGCCTTTGGCTAGGCTCACACGGGCAAGTTCGATATCGGGCAAGAAAACCTGGCAAGATATCGTGCTTCTTAACTTGCACTTTGCCCGCAAATACAAGGCGTTTTTTTTAATACAAAACGCCTTGCATCACTTCAATAAAATTGCGATCTTCAGGTGTTTGTTTCATGATTGTTGGACGATCGACAAGTGTTTCCCATTTTAATCAGAACAAGCAAGTTTTTATGAAAAAGATTCCTATGTTCAGGGTACCCAAAAGACACCAAATATTTAGTGATGTAGAGAGAAGGATATCTCGTATAGTCAATAGGGATAGCCAAAAAGAAGTGCTGAATCCTTAGTGTTTGAATAAAGTGATTATCTATTGACAAACAATACATGGTTCAACGTGTTTCTGGGCTAATGTTGCTCCTTTTGCAAGGACAAATCCTGGGCTGGCTCTGTGACCCCAAACATCCAGCAGTTAGTAACACTTAGGCTGGGTTCACACAGGGCGGATTTGCTGCGGTTTTGCCTCGTTTTTTCCGTTGCGGTTTTGCCGCAGAAGAAATGTTTCTGTGGCAAAACAGCTTCAAAGGTTAATTTTGGCTTGCGGATTTTCCTGCGGAACTCATAGAGTAAAAAATTCTTTATGAATCTATTTATGCCCAACATTACGCTAAAGCTAGCCATACATCAGAGATTTGTATGACTTAAAAGGCTGATTTCAAAGGCTGCCAATTTTCTACCAATTGTTTTTTGCAACACAAACGAGCATGACAGATGCCAACCAAAGTCAGATATCTGTGGAAATGTTGATCTGCCAAGTTGGATTTCTTAGGTTGTTGTTGGGTACAGCTGTTGTAAGGTCATACAAGACAACCAATCCTTAGAATAGTAGTCCCCTACCTAGAAGAGTTAAACTGGAGCAGTAACTATGCATGCACATTGCCACTCTATTCAATCTCTATGGGACTGAAGGACATAGCTGTGTGCCATACTCGTCTATCTCATTCAGTCCCATAGACTTTAAATGGAGCGGCAGTGCTCATGCATGACCATCAAACCCTTTAAATGCCTCTGTAACAGGGATTCTGGTACCCCATTCTAGTGATTGTGGTGATTCTATCATTGGGCCCCCAGTGATTACACATTTATTACTTATTGTTTGGGATAATCCACTGGCGTAACTATAGGGCAGTGGTGGCAAACCTATGGCACGCGTGCCAGAGGCTACGCGCAGAGCCCTCCCTGCTGGCACACGCCACCGTCAGAAGCTCATCACGGCAGTGAATACCGGCAGGGGCCGCGGCTGTGACGCAGCAAGGTCACGTGGGCTGGCGGCGAACCTAGAAGCAAGCGATGAAAAAAGAGGCAAAATTCTGCAATGAAGAATTGGCAAAACTGGAAATCGATGAAAGACGAAGGCGACAAAAGTAGAGGTATGACTGTATCTATAATAAAGGAATCTAAGTAATAAAACAAAAATACATATTTGGTATCATTGTATGATTTGCTATGATCCATAAAAGTCCAATCTATCAAAGTAACGCATTATTTATCCCGCACGATGAACGTCGTCAGAAAAAAAAATAAAGAATGCCAGAAATGCGCTATTTGTTAGCCTGCCTCCAATAAAAATGCAATAAAAAGCGATCAAAAAGTCGTATCTATTCTAAAATGGTACCAACGCAAACTACAGGATGTCACGCAAAAAATGAGCCCTTGCACAGCTATGTCAACGAAAAAATAAAAAAGCTATTGTAGATAAGCACAGTACTAGTCATTAAAAGGTTAATTATGGGTGACTTCAAGTGGATGAGGCCTTGGTGATAAACACCTGCAGTCACCATGGCAACTGTGCTGATGTCATCCACAGCTAGGCCTATGTCATAAACTGCCTACACAATAAAACTCCATGACGGAAGGGGATACGGCCAGATGCAGCGTGGTGCTTGGTGTGTCTGGAGACCTGGAGCTTCACCATCTGTGAGGGAGGAGGGGACGCCCGCCTAGCCAGCCAGATCAGCCATATTTACCTAGCCAGCCCAATCAGCCATAACTGCGCAGCCAGCCAGATCATGTATATGATCCCTAGCGATCCATGGGGTGACAGATGCTGCAGCCAGATCTCCATCATATCCAGTATTCGCTGCCCGGAGAGGTCACATTTGGATATCTCCATTAGGCATCACATGGGGCCTCTGCTTTGCCCTCGCCTTGTTTACTAATAACTATCATGTAATGTTCTGTTATAGGATGTATTACTGTAAGTATGATAAAATGTATCAATTCTGATAAAATATGCTGTTATATATTGGCATTAACCCCCTAAGCCCGGAGGGAGGGCCGTCCTCCAGCCATGGCTCCCCAGAGGTTTCCTCCACAGGGGGTTTTTCCTCTCCTGAGTGCTGGACGATGACTCTTCGTGAGTCGGAGGTGCGCCATTTTCAGTGTCTTCTTATAGCAATTGGTCTGATCTTAGATTTGAGACTCTGAATAAAAATATGTTATTTCAAATAAAATGTTGTCAATTAAACACCAATGAAAGTGTCTTGTGTATTTATTTCACAATCTTTGGTTCGGGAGAGGTTGTTTGGGACTCAAGATGCATCACATATGACACAATGATGAAGCCGGACATCCAGTGGGGGCATTTGTAATCCAGATTTATTTCCTCTGCGTTGAAGTCCTCAGACAAAAATGCAGTGCGGGTCAGAGCCTCGTTCTGTTTTGCCTCTGGGATCTGATCTAGTTTGGTGCCGATCACCAGCAGAGGGATCTGGTTGTTTGCAAACTGCTCCCGGTCATAGTCCCTGTTGGTCACCAGCACCCCTGCTGGCAGTAGATGTCGATTCAGGTCTTCTAAGGACAAGCAGTACCGTTAACACCATTGTAGAACACGGCTCTGGTACTTTTCATGCTGCTTGCGCTGCCCACCAACCCTCCAACGTGCCACAACTCAATATAAAATGTCTTCCCCTCCAGGGTTCCTCTCCCGATACTCATGAAGTCGGACATCCACCGAGCAGCCAACTGTCCATGATGGGTTTCCCAGGACTTGGTCATGACACAGCAAATGGACCAAAGACGATTTTTTTCAACACCTGAGTTATCTAGCACCAGTTATTGCAATCATTTTTAACCCCTTAGTGACCAGCCCATAGTGTTTTTATGTCCTGCCTTTAATCCCTGAGGACGTAAAAACATGCATCCTGCAGGGATTAAAGCCCCATGGGCTATGGACGTGACAGCTCCATGCTGTCGGTGCCCTGAGGTAGCTGACAACATGGAGCAGTCATCCCAGGCTCCGGGGAGCCCCCCCAGCAATGGGGTTGGCTCTGTCCATTGGATAGCGCCAATCGCAATAAAGTGAAAAAAAGTTTTAAAAAAGCTAAAGATTCAGCTGACCTCATAGATTGGATCCATGGAGGCAGCTGAGATTACTCACCCCCATCCTCCGTGCTGTCCCCCGCTGATGTGGTCCTCTAGGACCTGACGCCGGCCTTCTGCTCATGTGCGCCAGGCGTCATTACGTCAGCCGCATGCACAGAAGGCCGGGAGCTCTGGCAAATTTGAAATCTCCTGGGTCCCAGCTCCTGAAGGTAGCCGGGAGGCAGGAGATTTTACCGGTAGCGGGAAGTCAGGATAAGTCACTGGGGACCGCATCCAATGGATAACGGCGATCACGGAAAAGTGAAAAAAATGTTTAAAAAGTTAAAGTTTCACCTCCCCTCATGGATCAGATCCATGAGGGAGAGGAAAATACTCCCCCCCCCCCCCCCCGTCCTCCATGATGACCCTCGGAGATCGGAACCTGCGGCGGGCTGGCCAATGTGGCGCGCATGCGCAGAATGCCGGGGAGCCTGGCAAAGTCAAAGTCTCCTTGCACCCTGCTGTATGCGGTTCCCGGTCACATGATCACCGTTATCCATCGAAAATAAAAGTGTAAAAAGAAAAGTTTAAAAAGTTAAAGTTTCATCGCCCCTTTTGGATCTTAAGCCATGACGGGAGATGGAATTACATACCCAAGGTCCCTGGATTTGTTCCCCGATGGGCTCTTCATCCATGGACCTAACCCCGGCTTCGCCGCATGCGCCCGTCAGCATAATGGCGGACACATGCGCAAAAGTCAGGGATTGCCCGGGAAATTTAAAATCTCCCTGCTCCTGGCTGCCAAAGGTAGCTGAGAGCCTGGAGATGTCACAGGGAGCCTTGTGATTGCCATTGTCCAATGGATAATGGCGATCACATAAAAGTTTTTTTAAAAGTTGAAGTTTCATCTCCCCTCACCGAAGCGATCGTGAGAGGAGATGAAACATCCTTTCGGAGGCTTCCGCATTTGAATCCAGATGCGATCATCCTCCATGGACCTTTCCGGCTTCTGCACATGTGCCTGCCGGACACATTCGCGGGAGCCAGGGAGCCCGGGAGATTTTAAATCTCCTTGCTCACGACCACCAACGGTCGCCAAGTGCCTGGAGCAGTGACTGGTGGCCTGGTTGAGTGGTCCCCAGTCACGGGATAAAAAAGTAGTGATCTACCATTAGGCCGGTCTCGCATAACCAGATAGAAATTGCAGATTCTGCATGTGTTTGATCAGCAGTAATACGCAGATCAATCACATTGGATTGCACAATTCCGCTCAACTTAGCGGGTCGGAATTACGTAATCCACTCGCAGAAAACAGAACGCAGTATGTTCTATTTTACCATGGATATCTGCGACATAGAGCCTATTGTGCTCCATTGTATATAGGCTGCGGGTGCTGAGGGTACCCTCCTCATCGCTAAGCATCGGCGCAGGAAATATAAACAAATAAAGGTGTACTGCGCATGACTGCCTGTGTGAGTACGCAGTTATGTGTAGTACACTGCCGTACGCAGGGCCATGGCCGGGCTCAAATCTGGTTAAAGAAAACGAAAGCTTTTCAAATGTGCGTCCAGAATAAAGTAAACAGATGTAAATATATATCTTGTACAGTATTTTGGAACATATTTGATATATTACAATTGAAAATGTGAAAAAATGACAATTTTTAAACATTTTTCCTAATTTTAGCGCTTTTAATGAATGTACACAAATTCTATTGGACTATTTTCACCAGCTAAATGAAGTACAATATGTGGCGAAAAAACAATGTCAGAATCACTTGGATATGCAAAACCTTAACAGAGATATTCTATGTTAAAGTGACACGTCAGATTTCCAGAATTTGGCCTGGTCATTAATGTGTAAACAGGCTTGGTCACTAAGGGCTCAGTCAGACTAGTGGCGATCCGCGTGTATTACCGCGTGGAAAAACGTCTGCACCGCTTGCGGACGAAAATCCGCATGACCACGTCCATTGCCACCCACATGTTCTTTCTTTGGCAGGTGCGGATTTTCGTGTGACCGAGTCCTAAGGGCTTAAGTGTTATTTTATTCTTTTCGGACTCCACAAAGTATAGAAGTTTAGCAGTACTTCTTCACAGTTAGGGCTTAAACAGATGGGCGTGATTTAGTCCCGTTATGCGTCTGCGAATCGAGATGAAACAAAACCATTTATTTCAATGGAGTCGGTTCCACTAGCGGTATTCTCAGGCGTTAATGCTACACCCGAGTAAAGATACTATGTGCGAGAAAGATAGCGCAGGACCCACCTTCCCACTTTTTTTTCAAACTCAAACGGAATAGCGCAGAGTTTGCAAGTTAAAAAAAAGATTTTTACCTTGTTCATGCACCGCCACGCTCTGTAGAGGCGAGCGTAGTTGCGTATATGCAGCATGACTTTTTTAAAATTATCCATCAATATAGTCTTCTGAGGACTTGTTTTTTGCTGGCAAGTTGTATTTTTTAAATGGTACTATTGTAATATGTTACTTTCATAGATGAGACTTTTAGGCCTCCTGCAGACGGCCGGGTCAGATCCCGCTGCAAGAATTCTCACAGCAAGATGCGAGTGTGCCCCTGCAGTGACCTGGCGCCCATCTCCTCCTGGCGTTTTGCTCTGCTTTGCGTCAGTTGTCGCACAGCTGTGAGTGCGCAGAACAGAGTCGGCGCATCACCAGTGATGTTTCTATGCGGGCCTGGCACGCACAGAAATAGGACATGCCGTGATTTGTTCACCACGCGAGTTTTTATGCGGTCAAATTGCGGCTGTCTGCATAGGATTGCATTATCTACTACAATCCTATGGCAGCGGGCACAGGCAGAAATTCTGCGGGAAATCCCACCATGGAATTTCCGCCCGCGTGCATTTGGCCTTAAGGATGGAACAATACCAAATATGGTTTTTTTAATTATTTTTTTTAATTTTAAATATGGGAAAGAGATTTAAAAAAAACAACAAAAAAAACTTTTATTACCTTTTATCTTTTTTTATAAATGAAACTTTTTTTTTTCAGAATGTGAATTCTGCTTATGTTTATTTGTTCAGCAGTTAATATATTTTTCTGAATAGAAACAATGCTCTACAGTGGTCCAATCACAAGAGTAGCAAGTTTGTCATAACATACAATGAAGCATAACTTGTATTTGTATTGACATATTATTGTTCAATAAGTTTTTGTATTAGAAATTTTGTGCAATACAACTTTTGCAGTAGAATAAATTTTGCCAATACCTTACTTTTGTGTATCTAGTGCAACATCATCCTGACATCTCCATCTTAGTGTGTGGCACCATAACTCCCAGACAGTACGCTTGCTGCCTTGGAGTTATATTCGACTTCAATATCTCCTTTACCCCCTACATCCAATCTGTGGCCCGAACATGTTAGCTGCACCTCAAGAACATCACAAGAATCCGCCACTTTCTCACCATGGACATGCTAAAAACACTCACTGTCGCCCTCATCCACTCTCTGCTCAATTATTGCAACTCGCTGCTGATCGATCTCCCCGCACCAGACTCTACCATCTCCAATCCATCCTGAATGCGGCAGCTAGGCTCATCTTCCTGTCCAGCCGCTACTTGGACGCCTTTGCCATGCAGTCTATGACACCACACCCCAGGCATGGCTTCATAGGCAATCTGCAATGAAAGCCATGAGTGCTTCAGAAGGCTACCGGCTGCCATGGCAATTGAGTGGCACCCAGCGATCTCATCGCAATCTGGGGGGAAAACATTTAGAAGCCCCGAACTTCAATCAGGATCCAGGATAAAAATGATAAAAACCTAATCCAGCACTCAGGTAGAGGATAGATGGAAAAATCTTGGACCGATCAAGGTTGCAGCAATAAACTTTCTCATCAATATTCTGGTCCAAGATTTTTCCATCTGTCCCCTACCTGAGCGCTGAATTAAGTTTTTATCATTTTTATCCTGGATCCTTACTCTATGCTTACACTTTGGTGGTAGGCATTATAATATCCTAGCAGCTCTTCTGTTCACCCAGGATAAGAAGGAGAATCAAGAGCACCACTTTGTGTTTGATGTATGCTCACCGGGATGTGGAGGTGGTAGCACTCACCGGATAAGTCCCTTTATCTATTCTCTATTGTGAAGACACTATCCTAGATTTGCTGTGGAGCGCTGTCCTGATTGTTTGTTTCGAACTTCGATCAGGGCATTTAAATGCCACTGTCAGAATTGACAGAGGCATTTAAAGGGTTAACAGCTGTGATCAGCGTGTCAAAGATAGCTGACACCTGCATTGTATGGAGCAGGATCGTCCCCTGGTCCTACTCCATACAAACCCCAAACCTCCTTGACGTAACTCTATGTCATGAGGGGTTAAGGAAAATGTGTTATTGTATTACAGTATTTTGGTAATTCAGGCATTTTACATTCTGTATAATGATGAAAGTTTTCTCCTTTTGACTTGCTGCATTCTGTATAGTATTTTGTTCATGAAGCTTTAGACTCTGTTCACACTAGTGTTATGGCTTCCATCAATCTGAACAATGACAGCTACTGTGTGAGTATACTGGGGTCAGTCAAGGTTCCAGCATTTTGATGGCAAGACTAGTGCTGCAGAAAGGTCAACGAACACCTAAACCGGAGCTCTGAACACAAATGTGAACAAGGTCTAAGGGTCTTTTTACCTGAGCAGATAACCAGCCCATGCTAAAGTGTGCTGACCAACAATCACTCCTGGGATGATTACACAGGCAAATTATCTGCAGGAACAATGATTACTGCGAACCTTTGTCCCCATATAGCTAGCATTGGTTGGTCCCTGTGTACAAGAAGAGATGTGCAGCCGACCCGCAAATGTTCCTACTACCATAAATGAGCTGCTCAACTGGTGAACAATCATTTACATGGCCCCATTATTTGGATAGACCGGGGTTCAGGCTGGGGTTTGTCCCTATCCTTTGGAGAAAGCCAGGCTGGTAATGTTTGATATCTGGGAATGAGAGGCTCACCCCATTTTATGTCACTGACTAAATCAGTATGGCCTTATCTTCATGGGTGGGAAACTGACATCAGGCTCTCATCAGGCCAATATTAGGCAGGCTACATTGGTTCCAGGACTGGCTTAGGCCTCATGTCCACGGGTTTGCACAGTTTCCCCGGACAGAATCCAGCAGCGGATCCCACCCGGCCCGAAGATATGACGCCAGAAAATACATTATACTCACCTGTGCAGACACTGTGGGGCTCTCCTCCATGCAGGCCGGATCCTCTTTCTTCTGCACGGTGGATGAGCTTGGGACGCTAGCGGCATGCCGTATTTTTTTTTTAAACTCCTGCTTTCCCGCAGTCCGCGGCATGGATGCAGTGACAGCTACGTCTGTGCCGAAGATCCGGTTAGCTTCCATTGGCTTCCATTGGCCTCAGGAGCCATCCGTGCGGGAAAATCGCACAAAAATGGAGCATGCTGCTGTTGTTTTTCCGTGCATGTGACCTGCATGCCGGTGGAAAATGACATCCGCAGGTATTTGATTACCTGTGGGTGCCCAATGATTCCCTATGGGTGCGGATCACACGTGCGGGATAATAATTCTATTTTCCCTCTGGACATTGGGCCTTTGGCTAGGCTCACACGGGCAAGTTCGATATCGGGCCAGGAAACCTGGCAAGATATCGTGCTTCTTAACTTGCGCTTTGCCCGCAAATACAAGGCGTTTTTTTTTAATACAAAACGCCTTGCATCACTTCAATAAAATTGCGATCTTCAGGTGTTTGTTTCATGATTGTTGGACGATCGACAAGTGTTTCCCATTTTAATCAGAACAAGCAAGTTTTTATGAAAAAGATTCCTATGTTCAGGGTACCCAAAAGACACCAAATATTTAGTGATGTAGAGAGAAGGATATCTCGTATAGTCAATAGGGATAGTCAAAAAGAAGTGCTGAATCCTTAGTGTTTGAATAAAGTGATTATCTATTGACAAACAATACATGGTTCAACATGTTTCTGGGCTAATGTTGCTCCTTTTGCAAGCACAAATCCTGGGCTGGCTCTGTGACCCCAAACGTCCAGCAGTTAGTAACGCTTAGGCTGGGTTCACACAGGGCGGATTTGCTGCGGTTTTGTCTCGTTTTTTCCGTTGCGGTTTTGCCGCAGAAGAAATGTTTCTGTGGCAAAACAGCTTCAAAGGTTAATTTTGGCTTGCGGATTTTCCTGCGGAACTCATAGAGTAAAAAATTCTTTATGAATCTATTTATGCCCAACATTACGCTAAAGCTAGCCATACATCAGAGATTTGTATGACTTAAAAGGCTGATTTCAAAGGCTGCCAATTTTCTACCAATTGTTTTTTGCAACACAAACGAGCATGACAGATGCCAACCAAAGTCAGATATCTGTGGAAATGTTGATCTGCCAAGTTGGATTTCTTAGGTTGTTGTTGGGTACAGCTGTTGTAAGGTCATACAAGACAACCAATCCTTAGAATAGTAGTCCCCTACCTAGAAGAGTTAAACTGGAGCAGTAACTATGCATGCACATTGCCACTCTATTCAATCTCTATGGGACTGAAGGACATAGCTGTGTGCCATATTCGTCTATCTCATTCAGTCCCATAGACTTTAAATGGAGCGGCAGTGCTCATGCATGACCATCAAACCCTTTAAATGCCTCTGTAACAGGGATTCTGGTACCCCATTCTAGTGATTGTGGTGATTCCCTCATTGGGCCCCCAGTGATTACACATTTATTACTTATTGTTTGGGATAATCCACTGGCGTAACTATAGGGCAGTGGTGGCAAACCTATGGCACGCGTGCCAGAGGCGACGCGCAGGGCCCTCCCTGCTGGCACACGCCACCGTCAGAAGCTCATCACGGCAGTGAATACCTGCAGGGGCCGCGGCTGTGATGCAGCAAGGTCACGTGGGCCGGCGGCGAACGTAGAAGCAAGCGATGAAAAAAGAGACAAAATTCTGCAATGAAGAATTGGCAAAACTGGAAATCGATGAAAGACGAAGGCTACAAAAGTAGAGGTATGACTGTATCTATAATAAAGGAATCTAAGTAATAAAACAAAAATACATATTTGGTATCATTGTATGATTTGCTATGATCCATAAAAGTCCAATCTATCAAAGTAACGCATTATTTATCCCGCACGATGAACGTCGTCAGAAAAAAAAATAAAGAACGCCAGAAATGCGCTATTTGTTAGCCTGCCTCCAATAAAAAATGCAATAAAAAGCGATCAAAAAGTCGTATCTATTCTAAAATGGTACCAACGCAAACTACAGGACGTCCCGCAAAAAATGAGCCCTTGCACAACTATGTCAACGGAAAAATAAAAAAACTATTGTAGATAAGCACAGTACTAGTCATTAAAAGGTTAATTATGGGTGACTTCAAGTGGATGAGGCCTTGGTGATAAACACCTGCAGTCACCATGGCAACTGTGCTGATGTCATCCACAGCTAGGCCTATGTCATAAACTGCCTACACAATAAAACTCCATGACGGAAGGGGATACGGCCAGATGCAGCGTGGTGCTTGGTGTGTCTGGAGACCTGGAGCTTCACCATCTGTGAGGGAGGAGGGGACGTCCGCCTAGCCAGCCAGATCAGCCATATTTACCTAGCCAGCCCGATCAGCCATAACTGCGCAGCCAGCCAGATCATGTATATGATCCCTAGCGATCCATGGGGTGACAGATGCTGCAGCCAGATCTCCGTCATATCCAGTATCCGCTGCCCGGAGAGGTCACATTTGGATATCTCCATTAGGCATCACACGGGGCCTCTGCTTTGCCCTCGCCTTGTTTACTAATAACTGTCATATGTTCTGTTATAGGATGTATTACTGTAAATATGATGAAATGTATAAACTCTGATAAAATATGCTGTTATATATTGGCATTAACCCCCTAAGCCCAGAGGGAGGGCCGTCCTCCAGCCATGGCTCCCCAGAGGTTTCCTCCACAGGGGTTTTTTCCTCTCCTGAGTGCTGGACGATGACTCTTCGTGAGTCGGAGGTGCGCCATTTTCAGTGTCTTCTTATAGCAATTGGTATGATCTTAGATTTGAGACTCTGAATAAAAATATGTTATTTCAAATAAAATGTTGTCAATTAAACACCACATGAAAGTGTCCTGTGTATTTATTTCACAATCTTTGGTTCGGGAGAGGTTGTTTGGGACTCAAGATCCATCACATATGACACAATGATGAAGCTGGACATCCAGTGGGGGCATTTGTAATCCAGATTTATTTCCTCTGCGTTGAAGTTCTCAGACAAAAACGCAGTGCGGGTCAGAACCTCGTTCTGTTTTGCCTCTGGGATCTGATCTAGTTTGGTGTCGATCACCAGCAGAGGGATCTGGTTGTTTGCAAACTGCTACCGGTCATAGTCCCTGTTGGTCACCAGCACCCCTGCTGGCAGTAGATGTCGATTCAGGTCTTCTAAGGACAAGCAGTACCGTTAACACCATTGTAGAACACGGCTCTGGTACTTTTCATGCTGCTTGCGCTGCCCACCAACCCTTCAACGTGCCACAACTCAATATAAAATGTCTTCCCCTCCAGGGTTCCTCTCCCGATACTCATGATGCCGGACATCCACCGAGCAGCCAACTGTCCATGATGGGTTTCCCAGGACTTGGTCATGACACAGCAAATGGACCAAAGACGATTTTTTTCAACACCTGAGTTATCTAGCACCAGTTATTGCAATCATTTTTAACCCCTTAGTGACCAGCCCATAGTGTTTTTATGTCCTGCCTTTAATCCCTGAGGACGTAAAAACATGCATCCTGCAGGGATTAAAGCCCCATGGGCTATGGACGTGACAGCTCCATGCTGTCGGTGCCCTGAGGTAGCTGACAACATGGAGCAGTCATTCCATGCTCCGGGGAGCCCCCCCCCAGCAATGGGATTGGCGCTATCCATTGGATAGCGCCAATCGCAATAAAGTGAAAAAAAGTTTTAAAAAAGCTAAAGATTCAGCTGACCTCATAGATTGGATCCATGGAGGCAGCTGAGATTACTAACCCCCATCCTCCGTGCTGTCCCCCGCTGATGTGGTCCTCTAGGACCTGACGCCGGCCTTCTGCTCATGTACGCCAGGCGTCATTACGTCAGCCGCATGCACAGAAGGCCGGGAGCTCTGGCAAATTTGAAATCTCCTGGGTCCCAGCTCCTGAAGGTAGCCGGGAGGCAGGAGATTTTACCGGTAGCGGGAAGTCAGGATAAGTCACTGGGGACCGCATCCAATGGATAACGGCGATCACGGAAAAGTGAAAAAAACGTTTTAAAAAGTTAAAGTTTCACCTCCCCTCATGGATCAGATCCATGAGGGAGAGGAAAATACTCCCCCCCCCCCCCCCCCCGTCCTCCATGATGACCCTCGGAGATCGGAACCTGCGGCGGACTGGCCAATGTGGCGTGCATGCGCAGAATGCCGGGGAGCCTGGCAAAGTCAAAGTTTCCTTGCACCCTGCTGTATGCGGTTCCCGGTCACATGATCACCGTTATCCATCGAAAATAAAGGTGTAAAAAAAAAGTTTAAAAAGTTAAAGTTTCATCGCCCCTTTTGGATCTTAAGCCATGACGGGAGATGGAATTACATACCCAAGGTCCCCGGATTTGTTCCCCGATGGGCTCTTTATCCATGGACCTAACCCCGGCTTCGCCGCATGCGCCCATCAGCATAATGGCGGACACATGCGCAAAAGTCAGGGATTGCCCGGGAAATTTAAAATCTCCCTGCTCCTGGCTGCCAAAGGTAGCTGAGAGCCTGGAGATGTCACGGGGAGCCTTGTGATTGCCATTGTCCAATGGATAATGGCGATCACATAAAAGTTTTTTTAAAAGTTGAAGTTTCATCTCCCCTCACCGAAGCGATCGTGAGAGGAGATGAAACATCCTTTCGGAGGCTTCCGCATTTGAATCCAGATGCGATCATCCTCCATGGACCTTTCCGGCTTCTGCACATGTGCCTGCCGGACACATTCGCGGGAGCCAGGGAGCCCGGGAGATTTTAAATCTCCTTGCTCACGACCACCAACGGTCGCCGAGTGCCTGGAGCAGTGACTGGTGGCCTGGTTGAGCGGTCCCCAGTCACGGGATAAAAAAGTAGTGATCGACCATTAGGCCGGTCTCACATAACCAGATAGAAATTGCAGATTCTGCATGTGTTTGATCAGCAGTAATACGCAGATCAAACGCATTGGATTGCACAATTCCGCTCAACTTAGCGGGTCGGAATTACGTAATCCACTCGCAGAAAACAGAACGCAGTATGTTCTATTTTACCATGGATATCTGCGACATAGAGCCTATTGTGCTCCATTGTATATAGGCTGCGGGTGCTGCGGGTACCCGCCTCATCGCTAAGCATCGGCGCAGGAAATATAAACAAATAAAGGTGTACGGCGCATGACTGCCTGTGTGAGTACGCAGTTATGTGCAGTACACTGCCGTACGCAGGGCCATGGCCGTGCTCAAATCTGGTTAAAAAAAACGAAAGCTTTTCAAATGTGCGTCCAGAATAAAGTAAACAGATGTAAATATATATCTTGTACAGTATTTTGGAACATATTTGATATATTACAATTGAAAATGTGAAAAAATGACAATTTTTAAATTTTTTTCCTAATTTTAGCGCTTTTAATGAATGTACACAAATTCTATCGGACTATTTTCACCACCTAAATGAAGTACAATATGTGGTGAAAAAACAATGTCAGAATCACTTGGATATGCAAAACCTTTACAGAGATATTCTATGTTAAAGTGACACGTCAGATTTCCAGGATTTGGCCTTGTCATTAATGTCACTAAGGGCTCAATCAGACGAGCGTCGATCCGCGTGTATTACCGCCTGGAAAAACGTCTGCACCGCTTGCGGACGAAAATCCGCATGACCACGTCCATTGCCACCCACATGTTCTTTCTTTGGCAGGTGCGGATTTTCGTGTGACCGAGTCCTAAGGGCTTAAGTGTTATTTTATTCTTTTCGGACTCCACAAAGTATAGAAGTTTAGCAGTACTTTTTCACAGTTAGGGCTTAAACAGATGGGCGTGATTTAGTCCCGTTATGCGTCTGCGAATCGAGATGAAACAAAACCATTTATTTCAATGGAGTCGTTTCCACTAGCGGTATTCTCAGGCGTTAATGCTACACCCGAGTAAAGATACTATGTGCGAGAAAGATAGCGCAGGACCCACATTCCCACTTTTTTTTCAAACTCAAACGGAATAGCGCAGAGTTTGGAAGTTAAAAAAAAGATTTTTACCTTGTTCATGCACCGCCACACTCTGTAGAGGCGAGCGTAGTTGCGTATATGTAGCATGAATTTTTTTAAATTATCCATCAATATAGTCTTCTGAGGACTTGTTTTTTGCTGGCAAGTTGTATTTTTTAAATGGTACTATTGTAATATGTTACTTTCATAGATGAGACTTTTAGGCCTCCTGCAGACGGCCGGGTCAGATCCCGCTGCAAGAATTCTCGCAGCAAGATGCGAGTGTGCCCCTACAGTGACCTGGCGCCCATCTCCTCCTGGCGTTTCGCTCTGCTCTGCGTCAGTTGTCGCACAGCTGTGAGTGCGTAGAAGAGAGCCGGCGCATCACCAGTGATGTTTCTATGCGGGCCTGGCACGCACAGAAATAGGACATGCCGTGATTTGTTCACCACGCGAGTTTTTATGCGGTGAAATTGCGGCTGTCTGCATAGGATTGCATTATCTACTACAATCCTATGGCAGCGGGCACAGGCAGAAATTCTGCGGGAAATCCCGCCATGGAATTTTTGCCCGCCTGCATTTGGCCTTAAGGATGGAACAATACCAAATATGGTTTTTTTAAATTATTTTTTTTAATTTTAAATATGGGAAAGGGATTTAAAAAAAACAACAAAAAAAAACTTTTATTACCTTTTATCTTTTTTTATAAATGAAACTTTTTTTTTTCAGAATGTGAATTCTGCTTATGTTTATTTGTTCAGCAGTTAATATATTTTTCTGAATAGAAACAATGCTCTACAGTGGTCCAATCACAAGAGTAGCAAGTTTGTCATAACATACAATGAAGCATAACTTGTATTTGTATTGACATATTATTGTTCAATAAGTTTTTTTATTAGAAATTTTGTGCAATACAACTTTTGCAGTAGAATAAATTTTGCCAATACCTTACTTTTGTGTATCTAGTGCAACATCATCCTGACATCTCCATCTTAGTGTGTGGCACCATAACTCCCAGACAGTACGCTTGCTGCCTTGGAGTTATATTGGACTTCAATATCTCCTTTACACCCTACATCCAATCTGTGGCCCGAACATGTTAGCTGCACCTCAAGAACATCACAAGAATCCGCCACTTTCTCACCATGGACACGCTAAAAACGCTCACTGTCGCCCTCATCCACTCTCTGCTCAATTATTGCAACTCGCTGCTGATCGATCTCCCTGCACCAGACTCTACCATCTCCAATCCATCCTGAATGCGGCAGCTAGGCTCATCTTCCTGTCCAGCCGCTACTTGGACGCCTTTGCCATGCAGTCTATGACACCACACCCCAGGCATGACTTCATAGGCAATCTGCAATGAAAGCCATGAGTGCTTCAGAAGGCTACCGGCTGCCATGGCAATTGAGTGGCACCCAGCGATCTCATCGCAATCTGGGGGGAAAAGATTTAGAAGCCCCGAACTTCAATCAGGATCCAGGATAAAAATGATAAAAACCTAATCCAGCACTCAGGTAGAGGATAGATGGAAAAATCTTGGACCGATCAAGGTTGCAGCAATAAACTTTCTCATCAATATTCTGGTCCAAGATTTTTCCATCTGTCCCCTACCTGAGCGCTGAATTAAGTTTTTATCATTTTTATCCTGGATCCTTACTCTATGCTTACACTTTGGTGGTAGGCATTATAATATCCTAGCAGCTCTTCTGTTCACCCAGGATAAGAAGGAAAATCAAGAGCACCACTTTGTGTTTGATATATGCTCACCGGGATGTGGAGGTGGTAGCACTCACCGGATAAGTCCCTTTATCTATTCTCTATTGTGAAGACACTATCCTAGATTTGCTGTGGAGCGCTGTCCTGATTGTTTGTTTCGAACTTCGATCAGGGCATTTAAATGCCACTGTCAGAAATGACAGAGGCATTTAAAGGGTTAACAGCTGTGATCAGCGTGTCAAAGATAGCTGACACCTGCATTGTATGGAGCAGGAACGTCCCCTGGTCCTACTCCATACAAACCCCAAACCTCCTTGACGTAACTCTATGTCATGAGGGGTTAAGGAAAACGTGTTATTGTATTACAGTATTTTGGTAATTCAGGCATTTTACATTCTGTATAATGATGAAAGTTTTCTCCTTTTGACTTGCTGCATTCTGTATAGTATTTTGTTCATGAAGCTTTAGACTCTGTTCACACTAGTGTTATGGCTTCCATCAATCTGAACAATGACAGCTACTGTGTGAGTATACTGGGGTCAGTCAAGGTTCCAGTATTTTGATGGCAAGACTAGTGCTGCAGAAAGGCTGACGAACACCTCAACTGGGGCTCTGAACACAAATGTGAACAAGGTCTAAGGGTCTTTTTACCTGAGCAGATAACCAGCCCATGCTAAAGTGTGCTGACCAACAATCACTCCTGGGATGATTACACAGGCAAATTATCTGCAGGAACAATGATTACTGCGAACCTTTGTCCCCATATAGCTAGCATTGGTTGGTCCCTGTGTACAAGAAGAGATGTGCAGCCGACCCGCAAATGTTCCTACTACCATAAATGAGCTGCTCAACTGGTGAACAATCATTTACATGGCCCCATTATTTGGATAGACCAGGGTTCAGGCTGGGGTTTGTCCCTATCCTTTGGAGAAAGCCAGGCTGGTAATGTTTGATATCTGGGAATGAGAGGCTCACCCCATTTTATGTCACTGACTGAATCAGTATGGCCTTATCTTCATGGGTGGGCAACTGACATCAGACCCTCATCAGGCCAATATTAGGCAGGCTACATTGGTTCCAGGACTGGCTTAGGCCTCATGTCCACTGGTTTGCACAGTTTCCCCGGACAGAATCCAGCAGCGGATCCCACCCGGCCCGAAGATATGACGCCAGAAAATACATTATACTCACCTGTGCAGACACTGTGGAGCTCTCCTCCATGCAGGCCGGATCCTCTTTCTTCTGCACGGTGGATGAGCTTGGGACGCTAGCGGCATGCCGTCTTTTTTTATTTTTTTTAAAACTCCTGCTTTCCCGCAGTCCGCGGCATGGATGCAGTGACAGCTGCGTCTGTGCCGAAGATCCGGTCAGCTTCCATTGGCTTCCATTGGCCTCAGGAGCCATCCGTGCGGGAAAATCGCACAAAAATGGAGCATGCTGCTGTTGTTTTTCCGTGCATGTGACCTGCATGCCGGTGGAAAATGACATCCGCAGGTATTTGATTACCTGCGGGTGCCCAATGATTCCCTATGGGTGCGGATCACACGTGCGGGATAATAATTCTATTTTCCCTCTGGACATTGGGCCTTTGGCTAGGCTCACACGGGCAAGTTCGATATCGGGCCAGGAAACCTGGCAAGATATCGTGCTTCTTAACTTGCGCTTTGCCCGCAAATACAAGGCGTTTTTTTTAATACAAAACGCCTTGCATCACTTCAATAAAATTGCGATCTTCAGGTGTTTGTTTCATGATTGTTGGACGATCGACAAGTGTTTCCCATTTTAATCAGAACAAGCAAGTTTTTATAAAAAAGATTCCTATGTTCAGGGTACCCAAAAGACACCAAATATTTAGTGATGTAGAGAGAAGGATATCTCGTATAGTCAATAGGGATAGTCAAAAAGAAGTGCTGAATCCTTAGTGTTTGAATAAAGTGATTATCTATTGACAAACAATACATTGTTCACCGTGTTTTTGGCTAATATTGCTCCTTTTGCAAGTACAAATCCTGGGCTGGCTCTGTGACCCCAAACGTCCAGCAGTTAGTAACACTTAGGCTGGCTTCACACAGGGCGGATTTGCTGCGGTTTTGCCTCGTTTTTTCCGTTGCGGTTTTGCCGCAGAAGAAATGTTTCTGTGGCAAAACCGCTTCAAAGGTTAATTTTGGCTTGCGGATTTTCCTGTGGAACTCATAGAGTAAAAAATTCTTTATGAATCTATTTATGCCCAACATTACGCTAAAGCTAGCCATACATCAGAGATTTGTATGACTTAAAAGGCTGATTTCAAAGGCTGCCAATTTTCTACCAATTGTTTTTTGCAACACAAACGAGCATGACAGATGCCAACCAAAGTCAGATATCTGTGGAAATGTTGATCTGCCAAGTTGGATTTCTTAGGTTGTTGTTGGGTACAGCTGTTGTAAGGTCATACAAGACAACCAATCCTTAGAATAGTAGTCCCCTACCTAGAAGAGTTAAACTGGAGCAGTAACTATGCATGCACATTGCCACTCTATTCAATCTCTATGGGACTGAAGGACATAGCTGTGTGCCATATTCGTCTATCTCATTTCGTCCCATAGACTTTGAATGGAGCGGCAGTGCTCATGCATGACCATCAAACCCTTTATATGCCTCTGTAACAGGGATACTGGTACCCTGTTCAAGTGATTGTGGTGATTCTATCATTGGGCCCCCAGTGATTACACATTTATTACTTATTGTTTGGGATAATCCACTGGCGTAACTATAGGGCAGTGGTGGTGAACCTATGGCGCGCGTGCCAGAGGCGGCGCGCAGAGCCCTCCCTGCTGGCACACGCCACCGTCAGAAGCTCATCACGGCAGTGAATACCGGCAGGGGCCGCGGCTGTGACGCAGCAAGGTCACGTGGGCCGGCGGCGGACCTAGAAGCAAGCGATGAAAGAAGAGGCAAAATTCTGCAATGAAGAATTGACAAAATTGGAAATCGATGAAAGACGAAGGCGACAAAAGTAGAGGTATGACTGTATCTATAATAAAGGATTCTAAATAATAAAACAAAAATACATATTTGGTATCATTGTATGATTTGCTATGATCCATAAAAGTCCAATCTATCAAAGTAACGCATTATTTATGCCGCAGGATGAACGTTCTCAGAAAAAAAAATAAAGAACGCCAGAAATGCGCTTTTATTGGTTAGCCTGTCTTCAAGAAAAAAATGCAATAAAAAGCGATCAAAAAGTCGTATCTATTCTAAAATGGTACGAACGCAAACTACAGGACGTCCCGCAAAAAACGAGCCCTTGCACAACTATGTCAACGGAAAAAAAAAAAAGCTATTGTAGATAAGCACAGTACTAGTCATTAAACAGCTAATTATGGGTGACTTCAAGTGGAGGAGGCCTTGGTGATAAACACCTGCAGTCACCATGGCAACTGTGCTGATGTCATCCACAGCTAGGCCTATGTCATAAACTGCCTACACAATAAAACTCCATGACGGAAGGGGATACGGCCAGATGCAGCGTGGTGCTTGGTGTGTCTGGAGACCTGGAGCTTCACCATCTGTGAGGGAGGAGGGGACGCCCGCCTAGCCAGCCAGATCAGCCATATTAACCTAGCCAGCCCGATCAGCCATAACTGCGCAGCCAGCCAGATCATGTCTATTATCCCTAGCGATCCATGGGGTGACAGATGCTGCAGCCAGATCTCCATCATATCCAGTATCCGCTGCCCGGAGAGGTCACATTTGGATATCTCCATTAGGCATCACACGGGGCCTCTGCTTTGCCCTCGCCTTGTTTACTAATAACTGTCATATGTTCTGTTATAGGATGTATTACTGTAAGTATGATGAAATGTATAAACTCTGATAAAATATGCTGTTATATATTGGCATTACCCCCTAAGCCCAGAGGGAGGGCCGTCCTCCAGCCATGGCTCCCCAGAGGTTTCCTCCACAGGGGGTTTTTCCTCTCCTGAGTGCTGGACGATGACTCTTCGTGAGTCGGAGGTGCGCCATTTTCAGTGTCTTCTTATAGCAATTGGTCTGATCTTAGATTTGAGACTCTGAATAAAAATATGTTATTTCAAATAAAATGTTGTCACTTAAACACCAATGAAAGTGTCTTGTGTATTTATTTCACAATCTTTGGTTCGGGGGAGGTTGTTTGGGACTCAAGATCCATCACATATGACACAATGATGAAGTCGGACATCCAGTGGGGGCATTTGTAATCCAGATTTATTTCCTCTGCGTTGAAGTCCTCAGACAAAAACGCAGTGCGGGTCAGAGCCTCGTTCTGTTTTGCCTCTGGGATCTGATCTAGTTTGGTGCCGATCACCAGCAGAGGGATCTGGTTGCTTGCAAACTGCTCCCGGTCGTAGTCCCTGTTGGTCACCAGCACCCCTGCTGGCAGTAGATGTCGATTCAGGTCTTCTAAGGACAAGCAGTTCAGGTTTTGAGATGTCTTCTTGTTTGTGAGATCATGAACGAGGACAATACCGTTAACACCATTGTAGAACACGGCTCTGGTGCTTTTCATGCTGCTTGCGCTGCTTACCAACCCTCCAACGTGCCACAACTCAATATAAAATGTCTTCCCCTCTGGGGTTCCTCTCCCGATACTCATGCAGCCGGACATCCACCGAGCAGCCAACTGTCCATGATGGGTTTCCCAGGACTTGGTCATGACACCGGCCTTCTGCGATGCGCGCCAGGTGTCATTGCATCAGCCACATGCACAGAAGGCCGGGAGCTCTGGCAAATTTGAAATCTCCTGGGTCCCAGCTCCTAAAGGGGTTTTCTGGGACTACACTTTTGACGACCTATCCTCAGGATAGGTCATCGATAATTGATCGACTGGGGTCGTCTGCTTAGGATTCCTATCGATCAGTTGATTGAAGAGGTTGCGAAACTTGGTCCTGTGGCCTCTTCTCGGGCCTATGATATCACTTCAATCCGTCACATGGCCGAGAGCAGCTCATTCCCAATCAGGTGAATGGGACTGAGCTGCAATACCAGGCACAGCCACTATGCAATGTACAGTGCTGTGCCTGGTAGGGACTGAAGTGACATGGTTCTCACCCGAGCACTGCTGTCACTTCAATCAGCTGATCTGTGGGGATTCTGAGTGGCGGATCCTCTCTGATTAACTATTGATGGATGGCCTATCCTGAGGATGTTATCAATAGTTATGGCCCGGAAAACCCCTTTATCAACAAACAATGAAGTGATTGGGGACAGAAGAGAAGCTGTAAGCAACATACAGTCAGCTTTTCATTAGCTGATAGCATGTAGTTTCCAATCAGCAGAGATTAGAATATAGATTATAAACTTGTAAGGGAGAGAGAAGTAGAAAGTTGTATACTGTTACAATGTGTGTAATAAAACTGCTTATTGTGCAGATAAAATTACATTCACATGTACACTTTATTAGTCTTCTTTGTGGCGTGGTGTTATCATACAGCAGTGGTTGTGAACCTATCGCACACGTGCCAGAGGTGGCGTGTAGAGCCCTCCCTGCTGGTACACGCTGCCATCAGACGCTCATCGTGGCAGTGAATACCAACAGGGGGCGCGGCTCCCTGCCAGTATTAACTCAGCTGCGCTGATCCTGGTGCACACTGTGACTCCAGTCCCCCCTCCCCTGATGTCTCCTTTTAGGCTCCATGAGAGCAGGGGGAGGAAGCGTCTGGCAGCACACTGATGTCACAGTGTGCACCTGGGATCAGCGCTGAGCAGAGGAGCAGCGGCGCTTCCATGAGTGGGCCACTGTGGGATGTCACTGTTACTACTGGGGCCACTGTGGGATGTCACTATTACTACTGAGGGCCTCTGTGGGATGTCATTATTACTACGGGGGCCACTGTGGAATGTCACTATTACCGCTGGGCCATTGTTGGATGTCACTATTACCACTGGGGCCGCTGTGGGATGTCACTATTACTACTGGGGGCTGCTGTGGGATATCACTATTACTACCGGGGGCTGCTGTGGGGTGTCACTTACTACTGGGGCCACTGTGGGATGTCACTATTACTACTGAGGGCCTCTGTGGGATGTCACTATTACTACTGGGGCCACTGTGGAATGTCACTATTACCGCTGGGCCACTGTGGGATGTCACTATTACCACTGGGGCCACTGTGGGATGTCACTATTACTACTGGGGCCACTGTGGGATGTCACTAATACTACAGGGGCCACTGTGGGATGCCTCTATTACTACTGGGGCTGCTGTGGGAATGCACTATTACCGCTAGGGCCAGTGTGGAATGTCACTATTACTGCTGGGGCCACTGTGGCATGTCACTTTTATTACTGGGGCCGGTGTGGGATGTCACTATTACCGCTGGGGGATGTCACTATTACTGCTGGGGCCGCTGGGGGATGTCACTATTACTGCTGGGGCCACTGTGGGATGTCACTATTACTACTGGGGGCCACTGTGGGATGTTATTATTACTACTGGGGCCGCTGTGCGATGTCACTATTACTGCTGGGGCCACTGTGGGATGTCACTATTACCACTGGGGCCACTGTGGGATGTCACTATTACCACTGGGGCCACTGTGGGATGCCACTATTATCGCTGGGGCCACTGTGGGATGTCACTATTACTGCTGGGGGCCGCTGTGGGATGTCACTATTACTACTGGGGGCTGCTATGGGATGTCACTATTACCAGTAGGCCCACTGTGGAATTTTACTATTACTGCTGGGGCCACTGTGGAATGTCACTTTTACTACTGGGGCCGCTGTGGGATGTCACTATTACCGCTAGGGCCACTGTGGAATTTCACTATTACTGCTGGGGCCACTGTGGAATGTCACTATTACTACTGGGGCCACTATGGGATGTCATTATTACTACTGCATCTGTGCGATGTCACTATTACCGCTGGGGCCACTGTGGGATGTCATTATTACCACTGGGGCCACTGTGAGATGTCACAATTACCACTGGGGCCACTGTGGGATGTCCCTATTACGCATTGGGGCTGCTGTGGGATGTCACTATTACCACTGGGGCCGCCATGGGGGTCATCATTACTGCTGGGGTATGTTTGCATGTGGTAGAAATTACCGTGGCAAATTCTGCAGCATTTCCGCCTCCAAAAAGCAGTCAAAAGTAGTCTGCACCCTATTTTGAAGCGGCCCTGTCCTTTTTATAACAACGGAGGTAAAAATCATACGTTGTGATAAGCCCCGTGACCTGTTGGCACTTTGCGAAAAATAAGTGGGTTTTGGGTTGCAGTTTGGGCACTCAGTCTCTAAAAGGTTCGCCATCAGTGCTATAGGGGATGCAGGGGATGCGGTTGCACCCGGGCCCAGGAGCCTTAGGGGGCCCATAAGGCCTCTCCTCTCCATATAGGGAGCCCAGTACTATGAATAAAGCATTATAATTGGGGGGCCCTGTTACAGGTTTTGCATTGGGGCCCAGGAGCTTCAACTTACACCTCTGTGTTAAGGGGTTAAGAGAAGTTGGGGGCCCCAAGATGAACTTTTGCATCCGGGCTCACGAGCTTTTAGCTATGCCCATAACCCCATTAATATATGGATACAATACAATAATGTACCACATTTCTCATATCATAGGTGGATTTTCCACCAAAGTCAGATATCTGTGGAAATGTTGATCTGCCAAGTTGGATTTCTTAGGTTGTTGTTGGGTACAGCTGTTGTAAGGTCATACAAGACAACTAATCCTTAGAATAGTAGTCCCGAGCCACCCTATCTAGAAGAGTTAAACTGGAGCAGTAACTATGCATGCACATTGCCACTCTATTCAATCTCTATGGGACTAATGGAGATAGCTGTGTGCCATACTCATCTATGTCATTCAGTCCCATAGACTTTGAATGGAGCGACAGTGCTCATGCATGACCATCAAACCCTTTAAATGCCTCTGTAACAGGGATACTGGTACCCTGTTCTAGTGATTGTGGTGATTCCCTCATTGGGCCCCCAGTGATTACACATTTATTACTTATTGTTTGGGATAATCCACTGGCGTAACTATAGGGCAGTGGTGGTGAACCTATGGCGCGCGTGCCAGAGGCGGCGCGCAGAGCCCTCCCTGCTGGCACACGCCACCGTCAGAAGCTCATCACGGCAGTGAATACCGGCAGGGGCCGCGGCTGTGACGCAGCAAGGTCACGTGGGCCGGCGGCGAACCTAGAAGCAAGCGATGAAAGAAGAGGCAAAATTCTGCAATGAAGAATTGACAAAATTGGAAATCGATGAAAGACGAAGGCGACAAAAGTAGAGGTATGACTGTATCTATAATAAAGGATTCTAAATAATAAAACAAAAATACATATTTGGTATCATTGTATGATTTGCTATGATCCATAAAAGTCCAATCTATCAAAGTAACGCATTATTTATCCCGCACGATGAACGTCGTCAGAAAAAAAAATAAAGAACGCCAGAAATGCGCTTTTATTTGTTAGCCTGTCTCCAAGAAAAAATGCAATAAAAAGCGATCAAAAAGTCTTATCTATTCTAAAATGGTACCAACGCAAACTGCAGGATGTCACGCAAAAAAATGAGCCCTTGCACAACTATGTCAACGGAAAAATAAAAAAGCTATTGCACGCAGAAGATGGCAGCAGAAAATTATTTTAAAAGATTAAATATCTTTAAAAATAAATACAAGTAGTATAGCAAAAACAAGAACTATATAAGTTTGGTATCGTAGTAATCGTACTGACCCATAGAATAAAGTTATCAGGTCATTTTTGTTGCAGTTTGTGCGCCGTAGAAATAAGATGCACTGAAAGATGGCGGAATTTCATTTTTTTCCATTTCTCTGCCCTTATAATTTTTTAAAAGTTTTTCCAGTACATTATATGGTACATTCAATAGCACCATTGAAAGACACAACTCGGCCCGCAAAAAACAAGCCCTCATACAGCGACGTTGATGGATAAATAAAGGAGATATGATTTTATCAAAAGGGAGGAGAAAAAAACAAAAATAGAAAAAAACTAGTGATGAGCGAGTATACTCGCTAAGGCACTTTACTCGAGCGAGTAGTGCCTTAGCCGAGTATCTTCCCGCTCGCCTCTAAAGATTCGGGGGCTGGTAGGGGGCGGGGAGCGACGGGGGAGAGCGGGAAGGAACGGAGGGGAGATCTCTCTCTCCCTCTCTTCCCCCCGCTCCCCCCTACTCCCCGCCGCAACTCACCTGTCACCCGCGCCGGCCCCCGAATCTTTAGAGACGAGCGGGGATATACTCGGCTAAGGCACTACTCGCTCGAGTAAAGTGCCTTAGCGAGTATACTCGCTCATCTCTAAAAAAAACTAAAAAGCTTTGTCACTAAGGGGTTAACATTTACCATACCTACTTTACATTGCAACCATTTTTTTTTTACACCACATCCATTTAATTACCACATTCTGATAATCCTCAAGAAATAATACTACATTTACATTGTATCACGAGTGAAGAAAGCATATGTATTACAGAAAACGTAAGTAATTACAGTAGAAGACAAATGCGTGTTGTAGGACATTATAGAGAGTATAACGAAAAATAATAATATAATCACCCCCTATGTTAGACACACTCCGAAAAAATAGAGTAGCTGGTATGTGAGGGTGTTAATGTGAATATTACACCTCAGACCTGCAGATCCCCTCATTAAATTACATCCAGACATTTTTAAAAAATGCCATAATAATAAAAGGCCAGCTTATTGACCAGCACAGTTGACAGGTTTATGTAGATAAGCACAGTACTAGTCATTAAACAGTTAATTATGGGTGACTTCAAGTGGATGAGGCCTTGGTGATAAACACCTGCAGTCACCATGGCAACTGTGCTGATGTCATCCACAGCTAGGCCTATGTCATAAACTGCCTACACAATAAAACTCCATGACGGAAGGGGACACGGCCAGATGCAGCGTGGTGCTTGGTGTGTCTGGAGACCTGGAGCTTCACCATCTGTGAGGGAAGAGGGGACGCCCGCCTAGCCAGCCAGATCAGCCATTTTAACCTAGCCAGCCCGATCAGCCATAACTGCGCAGCCAGCCAGATCATGTCTATTATCCCTAGCGATCCATGGGGTGACAGATGCTGCAGCCAGATCTCCATCATATCCAGTATCCGCTGCCCGGAGAGGTCACATTTGGATATCTCCATTAGGCATCACACGGGGCCTCTGCTTTGCCCTCGCCTTGTTTACTAATAACTATCATATGTTCTGTTATAGGATGTATTACTGTAAATATGATGAAATGTATAAACTCTGATAAATATGCTGTTACATATTGGCATTAACCCCCTAAGCCCGGAGGGAGGGCTGTCCTCCAGCCATGGCTCCCCAGAGGTTTCCTCCACAGGGGGTTTTTCCTCTCCTGAGTGCTGGACGATGACTCTTCGTGAGTCGGAGGTGCGCCATTTTCAGTGTCTTCTTATAGCAATTGGTCTGATCTTAGATTTGAGACTCTGAATAAAAATATGTTATTTCAAATAAAATGTTGTCAATTAAACACCAATGAAAGTGTCCTGTGTATTTATTTCACAATCTTTGGTTCGGGGGAGGTTGTTTGGGACTCAATATCCATCACATATGACACAATGATGAAGCCGGACATCCAGTGGGGGCATTTGTAATCCAGATTTATCTCCTCTGAGTTGAAGTCCTCAGATAAAAACGCAGTGCGGGTCAGAGCCTCATTCTGTTTTGCCTCTGGGATCTGATCTAGTTTGGTGCCGATCACCAGCAGAGGGATCTGGTTGCTTGCAAACTGCTCCCGGTCATAGTCCCTGTTGGTAACCAGCACCCCTGCTGGCAGTAGATGTTGATTCAGGTCTTCTAAGGACAAGCAGTTCAGGTTCTGAGATGTCTTCTTGTTTGTGAGATCATGAACGAGGACAATACCGTTAACACCATTGTAGAACACGGCTCTGGTGCTTTTCATGCTGCTTGCACTGCCCACCAACCCTCCAACGTGCCACAACTCAATATAAAATGTCTTCCCCTCTGGGGTTCCTCTCCCGATACTCATGAAGCTGGACATCCACCGAGCAGCCAACTGTCCATGATTGGTTTCCCAGGACTTGGTCATGACACAGCAAATGGACCAAAGATGATTTTTTTCCACACCTGAGTTATCTAGCACCAGTTATTGCAATCATTTTTACCGCAGCCGCGGTTTCAAAAGATGCAGCATGTCTATTTATTGTTTACTTCCGTCGCGGTCTCTATGGGAGCGCCGGCCGCAACGGAAATGCGAGCAGCCGGGCCACTTCAAAGCCGCCGCGGGTTTTTCCGCGGCGCTTCTCCCGGCGGAAATCTCGTGGTTTTTGCTGCAGCCAAACCGCTGGATTTCCGGCGGGAATACGCCTAGTGTGAACCCAGCCTTACAGAGATATTCTATGTTAAAGTGACACGTCAGATTTCCAGAATTTCCAGAATTTGGCCTTGTCATTAAACATGCTTGGTCACTAAGAATTTACAAGGGCAGCTAATGGCAGTCAGAAATTTGGGAAATTTACTGCTAGGACCTTCCAAACTAATAAAATTAAAAAATACCTTTTATTAAATTCCTTTAAAAGAAGAACAAAACAAATACAAACAAATAAGGGGAAGATTAGGATTAAGAAGGCCACTAGTGACTAGTGACCAAACAGGTTAGAGTCGTATAATAGGACTCAACCTTAAAAAACGACAGCAACCGCCACTTCTGAAATATGAACAATGGGAAATCGAGTCATGTGATGAAGCTCAATTGATGTACAACATTGATCATAGATCCAGAAAAGTGATCAAATAAAGTAGAATCACTCTAAATCTGGTATCCTAATGTGCGTCGTATAGTGGGAAGGACTTGCACATAAGGAGTTTGCTCTTAAAGCAAAAATGCGCGTTACCCAACGCGTTTCTCCCAACTGGTGGGTTCCTCAGGGGTTACAATGCGCTAGTTCCAACCAAAAGGTTGGGTTGTGGCTAAATTTTTATAAAGTGTGGAAGCCACACATACTCCAGGACTGATAATCATGGACCAGTGGTCGCCAAAATGATCTGTCTCTAAATGTAAATGCAATGCAGCGAAGAATTCCAGTGCACCGCAATTTACAAAAATCAGAAAAGAATGACCTATGTCGTGGCAATGATGGTCACGGTAATGGTCATTAAGAGGACAAAATTATCCTCAAAGTACAAGATGAGATCAAAAAGAGATATATAAGCCGTCAGATGCTATCAATAACTTAAGCCCTTAAAGTCCTGAAGATAGATTTGCAGCTACCTAACTGATAAGAAACTATCTGAAGTTGCTAAATAGACTGATAATGCAACTCGAGTGAGTAGCTGAAGGGGACTAGCCCCTAGGTCAGGACAAAGAACTTAAAATCAAAGAAAATAAAGACAAACCGGCAGCATGTCAGTCCTTGTGGTGGAGTGACAGCATAATGGTGAGCTAGTCCAAGGAGCTTTAAATAGGGTTCATTAGGGAACACCTTTTGATGGGTGTGTATCCCCTGAGCCAATGAGAGGCAAAGTGGGAGGCGTACCACTCATGCTATGTAACCTAGGTAACAGGTAAACATATGTTTCATACTGAAGAAAGAGAGAAAAAAAAAAAAAAAGGATAACAGGTGCAAGGAAGGGGGCCAGCAACCGCTGCTGTAATGTGTGACTGATGTATCAAACCGTGCGCGCTATACCGTCGCTACTAGCTCCGTAACCCGGAGGTATAGTAGATGGCATAGCGACGTCAGCGCGGGGGGCGTGATTCCGCTGACGACGCCGGAGGTCACATGACGCTAAGCGTCATCGACCGCGTCATGGTCACATGACGCCGAGCGTCACTGACAGTATCGTATGATACCCGAGGGGGCGGACCGTGGTCCTCATGCGGTCCGCCCCCTTGGGTATCCTTGCATACGATCCTTGCACCTGTTATCCTTTTTTTTTTTTTTCTCTCTTTCTTCAGTATGAAACATATGTTTACCTGTTACCTAGGTTACATAGCATGAGTGGTACGCCTCCCACTTTGCCTCTCATTGGCTCAGGGGATACACACCCATCAAAAGGTGTTCCCTAATGAACCCTATTTAAAGCTCCTTGGACTAGCTCACCATTATGCTGTCACTCCACCACAAGGACTGACATGCCGCCGGTTTGTCTTTATTTTCTTTGATTTTAAGTTCTTTGTCCTGACCTAGGGGCTAGTCCCCTTCAGCTACTCACTCGAGTTGCATTATCAGTCCATTTAGCAACTTCAGATAGTTTCTTATCAGTTAGGTAGCTGCAAATCTATCTTCAGGACTTTAAGGGCTTAAGTTATTGATAGCATCTGACGGCTTATATATCTCTTTTTGATCTCATCTTGTACTTTGAGGATAATTTTGTCCTCTTAATGACCATTACCGTGACCATCATTGCCACGTCATAGGTCATTCTTTTCTGATTTTTGTAAATTGCGGTGCACTGGAATTCTTCGCTGCATTGCATTTACATTTAGAGACAGATCATTTTGGCGACCACTGGTCCATGATTATCAGTCCTGGAGTATGTGTGGCTTCCACACTTTATAAAAATTTAGCCACAACCCAACCTTTTGGTTGGAACTAGCGCATTGTAACCCCCGAGGAACCCACCAGTTGGGAGAAACGCGTTGGGTAACGCGCATTTTTGCTTTAAGAGCAAACTCCTTATGTGCAAGTCCTTCCCACTATACGACGCACATTAGGATACCAGATTTAGAGTGATTCTACTTTATTTGATCACTTTTCTGGATCTATGATCAATGTTGTACATCAATTGAGCTTCATCACATGACTCGATTTCCCATTGTTCATATTTCAGAAGTGGCGGTTGCTGTCGTTTTTTAAGGTTGAGTCCTATTATACGACTCTAACCTGTTTGGTCACTAGTCACTAGTGGCCTTCTTAATCCTAATCTTCCCCTTATTTGTTTGTATTTGTTTTGTTCTTCTTTTAAAGGAATTTAATAAAAGGTATTTTTTAATTTTATTGGTTTTGCTTGGTCACTAAGGGCTCAGTCAGACGAGCGGCAATCCGCGTGTATTACCGTGTGGAAAAATGTCTGCACCGCTTGCGGACGAAAATCCGCATGACCACGTCCATTGCCTCCCATATGTTCTTTCTTTGGCAGGTGCGGATTTTCTAAGGGCTTAAGTGTTATTTTATTCTTTTTGGACTCCACAAAGTATAGAAGTTTAGCAGTACTTTTTCACATTTAGGGCTTAAATAGATGGGCGTGATTTCGTGATTTAGTCCCGTTATGCGTCTGCGAATCGAGATGAAACAACACCATTTATTTCAATGGAGTCGGTTCCACTAGCGGTATTCTCGGGCGTTAATGCTACACCCGAGTAAAGATACTATGTGCGAGAAAGATAGCACAGGACCCACCTTCCCACTTTTTTTTCAAACTCAAACGGAATAGCGCAGAGTTTGGAAGTTAAAAAAAAGATTTTTACCTTGTTCATGCACCGCCACACTCTGTAGCGGCGAGCGTAGTTGCGTATATGCAGCATGAAGAGGCCCTTAGGGCCCCTTCACACGGTCCTGTTTTCAGAAGCAAAATCTGTGCACGCTAAACACAGAGAATAAAACCGATTGATTTTTATGGATTCGTTCTCATCAGCGTGTTTTGCGCGCGTTTCCTGTGTGCACAAAAAAATAGGACTTTCTCTATCTTCCTGCATTTTGCACAGCTATGGCCCCATAGAAGTCTATGGGAGATGCACAAATACGCAAGGGGAAGGGTGAAACACTGCGCAAAATGCACGAAAAGAAGACAGCTGGACCTTATTAGGCTTTAATAGCCAATCAATTCCACGGAAATTGTGTGTGAACTGACCCTGCATGCGCAAATATTACAGTAATATGCGCTGAGATGTGCGCAACAGTCTGATTACGTGGCTCTTCAAACTTTGTTCATGCGCAAATAAGCCGTGCTGCGGCAAGCGTATCTGAGCAAACATCTGAAGGAGCCCTTACTAGTAAATTTCAAAAGCTTATTTATTAACCCCTTAGTGACCAGGCTTTTTTGCTTTTTTCCATTTTTGTTTTTTCCTACTCCCTTTTGAAAAATCGTAGCTCCTTTATTTATCCATCGAAGTCGCTGTATGAGGGCTTGTTTTTTGCGGGACGAGTTGTATTTTTCAAAGGCACTATTTATTTTACCATATAATGTACTGAAAAACTTTTAAAAAATTCTTAGCGGAGAGAAATGGAAAAAAAACGACATTCCACCATCTTTCGGTGCGTCCTGTTTCTACGACGCACAAACTGCAACAAAAACGACCTGATATTTTTATTCTATGGGTCAGTATGATTACTACGATACCAAACTTATATAGTATTGTTTTTGCTGTAGTACTTGTATTTTTTTTAAGATTTTAAATTTTATTTAATTATTTTCTGCGGTCATTTTGTGCGCGTGATAACTTTTTATTTTTCCGTCGACGTAGTTGAGCAAGGGCTCATTTTTTGCGGGATGTCCTGTAGTTTCCGATAGTATCAATTTGGAATACATACGACTTTTTGATCGCTTTTCCTTGCATTTTTTCTGGGAGACAGGGTAACTAAAAAAATGCATTTCTGGCGTTCTTTTTTTTTTTTTTCGGACGACGTTCACCCTGCAGGAGAAATAATGCACTACTTTGATAGATCGGACTTTTGCGGACGCGGTGATACCAAATACATATTTTTATTTAATGATTTAGATTTTTTAGTAATTGATATTGCAAAAGGGGGGTGATTTAAACTTTTACTTTTTTTTTTTTTTTTACAATTGAAAAAACTTTATTGATCTTTTTTTAACTTTACTTTGAAGTCCCCCTGGGGGACTTTAACATGCGATGCTTTGATCGCTCCTGCAGTATGACGTAATGCTATAGCATTACGTCATACTGCTTTTTTACAGGCAGTCTATGAAGCCACCCTGTGTGGATGGCTTGATAGGCAGTCTGCTAAGGCAGCCCTGGGGCCATTCATTAGGCCCCCGGCTGCGATGACACCTGCACGGATCCCCCGATCTCACCGCGGGGGGGCAGTGCGGGACCCCCAAACAGCGTTCGGGGGATTTAAATGCTGCTTTCAGAATTGACAGCGGCATTTAAAGGGTTAATAGCCGCGATCGGCCCAACGGCCGAGTGTGGCTATTGCCCGCGGGTGTCAGCTGTAATAAACAGCTGACGCTCACACTGTATGGAGGGAGATAGCGGCGCTACCTCCCTCCATACACGTCCTGCAGCTGCAGGACGTAAAAACACTATGGTCCGGTCGTTAAAGGGTTAAGGACTCTTTCAGCTCTTAAATGGATTTTAAAAATCTATATATCAGAAACCCAATTTTAAATCGCCCAATTTTAAAAACTGCACCCCTCAAAGTATTCAAAACAGCATTTAGAATTTTTTTTAGCCCTTTAGATGTTCCACAGGAATTAGTACTTGATCAGCAGGTCAACTCCTCCCATGTACCTATTGTAGTCAAGGGCTCAGTCTGGGGTCTCTATACTGGTCACTGGTGCTGGACAAGGGGTATTGCTATGGGTGTGCGTTGTGCTCAATATCAGGACATCCCTCTTGTCCTTATACTTGGCACATGACGCGGGTATCACGGAGTGAGCCTCTGTGACCTATCCCCCCACTTCCCTGTAACCCACCAAAACAATACGCTACTACTTCTAGTTTGGATAATTTTTGGCCACAGCGGCCATTTATTTAACTTTAAGTTTAACAATGGGTAAAAAACACAAGAATATACAACCCACCAAAAGGGGGAAGTCCCCGGAGCCTACAACCCCCTCTGTCGCCTCACTACAGGGAAAAGGATCTTCCGTACTGCCTCCCGCCGCTCTCCCACTATCCGACTCGGGAGACCGAAGATCCCTCCCGCTACCGCCCTCCCGTCGCGAGACCGCCGACTCGGGAGGCAACACACACACGGTTGCCCCTAGTCGCCCACCTCCCGACTCAGAGACCCGCTAGCCGTTCCTAGGCCAGCCGACTGGTCTCCGCAGGGACTACGGCCTGACAGAGCCGGGAGGCGACAGACCTACCACACACTGTAAATCAACAATGGGGCGGGAAGGGGGGACAAGCAGCCATCGGCCCTCCGCTCTCCCCCCCCCCCCCCTCGCCCCGCATCCTAACTGGCTCCGAGAACTCCACCCCCCCTCCAACTGCCACAGCCAGCATGGCATGACCACCTCATGCCTGCGCAGACCCCCACAGAACCAATGCGCGTTCTATCCCCTCCTGTATGCCCTCTAACCAAAGATCTGTCCCAATCTCGTTGAGATGGACCCCGTCGCCTCTCCAATAATTTCCCGCCCCTTTCTCAAGATCAATATGCCGCACGGCGACTCCTCCATTCCGCACCACGAAACGAGACACCTCACGATTCACTTTGATCCTTGCCTTATCTATACCGCGCACCGAACGCACATTCCGCCAAACCTTATGAGGGACCATCTCGGACCAGACCAAGATCAAGCCCCGGTACATCTGCAACAACCGAAGCATATCATACCGTATGTCTCTGCCTAGCTCCCTGAACGGTCTACGCCCCAAGTCGTTGCCCCCGACGTGCAATACTAGAATGTCGGGCGTCCCGTCCAGGGAGACTAGGCGCTGTACATCCTGCAAAACCCGCGACCAGGCCATGCCCCGCACTCCTATCCAGCGAAGTACCGCCGCATCCTTACTCAGTCTAAGTTGCCTCCCATTAGGCCTAACCTTAGACCTCTCCCCCCCCAAAAAAACATACGAGTGGCCCATTATCCACACGAGTGCAGCACGCGGATCTGTAACAAAAAAAGAACAAAAACTAACCGTAAATAACGCCCCCACCATGTGCCCCCTACCCGCCCTTACAGCAAATGCGGTCTAATATACCGTCTGAACCTCTCCGACTTCCACCGACCGATTCCCATCACCGCCTGACTATCCATACCCCTCGCTGCCGCCTCTGTCGCCGCACCTATTCTAAACGAATGCGTTCCAAAACCTGACCCATCCAGTCCCAGAACAGCTATCGCTCTTTTAAACACCGCCTCAAACTGGAACCTTGATAAATAATGACCGTCCTGATGCTGTAACAGGGGCCGTACCCTGGCCCCTGCTAGAGAACAGTAGTTCTCCCAACAACTAACCGGGCACATGTTTTCCCCTGGAATACAGCCCAGCGACACCCGACGACCCTTCTGACCTGATCCGTCTTAGAACGCCGAATGACTATTTCTAAACGTCCCTTTACAACTCTAGTGTCCTCGGCTTTCAACCCCCCCCCCTATCTTTTTGCTTGGGGAAACCAATTCCCCCACTCGTAACGCCCCGAAAAAGGCTAACGAAAAAGCGAACCTAAAAAGAGAATACTCAAACCCGTTCCCACAAACCTCCTGCAACGCGAACCCCAATTTTTGTAGTAACTCAAACGAAACCGGGCGACGCGTATCCGGACTACCCCGCCCCTTTCTAAAACCTTTAAGCGCCTGCCTCACTACAAAGTTCTTTGTTACATCCGTTACACCCCTCAACTTAGCGCCAAACGCCACCCCCCCCATAAACTTGTTAACTGTAGCCACCGACAAACCAGCCTCCGCGCTTTTTGCCAGCCACCCCAACAACGCCCCTGCCGCGTCCTCGTCCGTCCGTACATTGCCCCACTGCTTCAACCACTCCTCCCATTCTACCCATGCTGCCTTGTAAGCCGCCCATGTGTTCCGAGCCAAGGAGGCACCTATCAGGTGCCTCACTGCTCGCTGACCACGCTCCATATGTGTCTCGGGCAAGACACCCCTTCTTCTTCTGCTCCTGGGGCCAACCGTCGGAATCGCTCCCATTGAAAGCGAGAAAGAGCATCCGCTATTGAGTTGCTTACCCCTGGCACGTGTACTGCCCCAATCCAAGCATTCAGCGACAACGCCTGCAGCACCAGGTGGCGCAATAATGCTACCACTGGGGGGGATGATGCAGACAATCTGTTTATTGCCTGCACCACCCCCAGGTTGTCGCAGTGAAAGCGCACCCTATTATCTCTAAACTGAGCTCCTCATAGCTCAACAGCTACTATTATGGGGAATAGCTCAAGCAGCACCAGGTTTTTTACCAAACCCGACGAAAACCATTCGCTCGGCCACCCTGACGCGCACCACCGGCCTTGGAAGTATGCTCCAAAACCCGAACTACCTGCGGCGTCAGTGAACAATTCCAAATCGAAATTGTCCACCACCTCCTCCATCATCACTGACCTTCCGTTATAATTTTCTAAAAACGCCGCCCATACTGCCAGGTCCTTCTTGTGGCCTTTGCCCAGCCGTATAAAATGGTGGGGTAACCGAACCCCTGCTGTGGCTGATGCTAATCTCCTACTAAAAATCCGACCCATCGGCATAATGCGACAGGCGAAATTGAGCTTGCCTAACAGCGATTGCAGCTTTCTTAACGTAACTTTTGTGACAACCCTTGCTCTGTTGACTTCAGCCTTTAATTCCGCCACTTTGTCCTCGGGCAACCTGCATTCCATTGCCTCAGTGTCAATGGTAATGCCCAGAAACTTCAAACACGTTGTGGGCCCTTCGGTCTTCCCTGGTGCCAAAGGCACCCCGAACTGACCGGTAACCCATTGAAGGGACCCCAGCAAGTTTGCGCAAAGTGGCGAACTTGCCGGACCTATGCATAGGAAGTCATCCAAATAATGGATAACCGACCTAATCCCTGTGCAATCCCTAACTACCCATTCTAAAAATGAGCTGAACGCTTCAAAATAAGCGCACGAAATAGAACAGCCCATGGGTAGACACCTATCCGCGAAGTAACTTCCTTCCCAAAAACAGCCTAACAAACGAATACTTTCTGGGGCCACTGGGAGTAACCTAAAAGCGGACTCAATGTCCACTTTAGCCAACCTAGCCCCCTGCCCGTACTTGCGCACCCATTTCGTAGCGGCGTCAAAAGAGGTATACACCACGGAACATATTTCCGGGTCGATACCGTCGTTCACTGACGCCCCTTTCGGGTAAGACAAGTGATGTATGAGCCTGAACCTATTTGGCTCTTTTTTAGGAACTACTCCAAGCGGAGAAACTACCAACTCCGTAACCGGAGGGGAGCTAAACGGCCCCGCCATCCGTCCTAACTGAACCTCCTTACGCAATTTCTCTGTTACCACCGCCGAATACCGGAGCGCCGACGGTAAATTTTTTGTAGTAACAGGAACCTTATGAACTGGGGCGGGAATTTTAAAACCATCCCTAAAACCTTCTAATAATAAACTCGCCTTCTCTCGGTCGGGGTACCTATTTAGAAACGGCACCATCTTTGCCAGTTTCACTGGTGTCATCCCTTTTTCCAGCTGCCCCGAAAAACTTTCCTTTTTCCTTTCTTAAAGCACCTTGCTGCTCCGTGTGATGTAGCGTTACACAGGGAGCAAACGTGCTTGAACCTGCAGCTATTTCCGAATTTGCATTGGCCGTCGTTAAACTGCCAACACAATCCGAGCCTATGACTCCCCGACTGTCCGCCCTGACTTCCTCCCTGGGAACCGCTGGCCGAGCTACTCGTCCCGGCCCCTCCCTGAAAGGGCTGCCCGAACCTAACTGGGGCCATTACCCTCAACCACAGCCCTATGTCTTTCTGATCCCACCGAATAGACGGTCGGATCGCTTTTCTTTGACGAAACTGCTCGTCATACCTAAGCCACGTCTGGCCCCCATACACCCTATACGCCTCACCTATCGCATCGAGGTAACAAAAGAGGCCGGAACAATTCTCCGGCGCCTTTTCCCCTATAACGCTAGCCAGAATAGCGAAAAAGCTTGCATCCAATTAGAGAAAGTCTGTGGAATCAGTCGCCACCGACGTTTCTCTTCCTCCTCCTTCTTGTATTCCGTCCTTTTCCCTTTATCCAAATTAAATTTTTCTAAAGGGAGAAGGGAAAAGATCTCGACGTACTCGTCGCGCCAGATCTTTTCTCTAACCTCCTTTTTCAAGTGCGCACCTAGGGGGCCCTCAAAGCAAACATATGCCTCCCCCTTCGCTCTGTCATCAAAGCGAATCCTGTCCCCTTCCTTTTCTGTCTGAACGCCTACCGTGACAGGAGCTGTTTGCTGCCCTACCGACGATCCCGTCCCAACTCCCCCCGTATCGCTATCGCGACCACTCACCGCATTGGACGGTAAAGTCCAGGCGGATACCGGCGACGGCCCTGGCCCAGACTGTTGCTTGCGCCAAAGCTCCAATAATCCCCCTAACATTAACCCCAACTCGCTCGCTGCGCCCCGTGTGCCTACCGTCGCCCCCCCCCGCCCCCTGTCCGCCCCCCCACACTATCTGCGCAACGCGGCTAACTGCGATATGTGTGTCCCTGTGTGTTCGCTCACCTGGCTGCGTAGGGGCTGTAGTCCCACCAGCCGCCGATCCTCCCTCCAACGGATCCGAGTCCTCGTCTGACGGTGATCCGCGCTGGCACTCGAGGTCCTCATCTGGCTGGAGTCGCGCCACCGGAGTCGCAGCCGCTCCTCTGCTGCTCGAACTGGCTCCCACGGGCCGTGTGTCCTGTGGGACTGAAAGAAAACTGTGAGGCTGCTCGCCGACCACCACCTCTCCCGGCGAGCGACCCCACGCTGCTCCAGCTCTCTCCGCCGACGGTCCAGTGCCAGGCCCCGCCCCCCTGGCGGCACGGGACCTGGAGCCAGACGCTGCACCGACCCGCCTGGTGAGATTCCTCCCAGGCCTGCGCTCCCCACCTGCTGAATTGGAAACTGGGAGCCGGCCAGGAGGGGCCCGTGAGGGACTCTCAATGCGGCGCCGACGCTGAGGGGTTAAATCAGGGCTCAGCCGCGCTGGGGCGCGAGCCCTCCGTGGCCTCGGCTCTCTCCTCTCCACTGCCTGTGTCCCGCGCCTCCCCACCGCTGAGGCATTGCGGCCATGCTCTGTCCCTGGGCTTCGTCCCGCTGCTGCTTCTGTCACACGGCTCCCAGCAGCAGCCGGGCTCCGTCCTCTTCCTCTGCCTGGCGCTGCAGCAGCTACAACGGGCGCCGCTTCCTCCGCTCCTGCAGCCTGTGCCGGACCCGCTCCCACGTGCTCCGGGCCAGGGGCCCCTGCATCCAGTAAGCTCACCAGCCAGTCTAAGGCCCGCTCCTCCACCGCTGCCCGGATCCTCTCCATGACGCCGTCCATACCGGTAAGTCGTCTTCTGGGCTCTTCCAGACGCTCCTCTTCGGGCTCTTCGGTGCTTCCAGCCGTCTTCACTCTTCTTTACTCACGATTTCTTCTCTCTTCTTCCTCGCTGTCTCCGTCTTCTTCTCTTCTGCTCCTTCTCCCTTCTGCTGCCGACTGAAACTCCTCCTCCTGCTTTTCCCGCACTTTCTAACTGCTCCCCCCTCCCTATTCTCACCCCCCCCACCTCTGGACTACTGTTAACCCCTAGCCTCCCCGTTAACCCTGTCATGTGCTGCCTACATATATACGCCTGCGGCTAATATTCCGGCACTTCTTAATACGTTGTTGCTACATACTACCCTGTTCTCGCACTTCCTTAGAATTTGCCCAAGCAGTGACTTACGGGGGCTTTTCTGTTTATTTATAATAGTTCCACATGTCACAGTTTTTCTGGAAGCAAAGCTCTGTATTAGGTGAACACTGGTGTAAAAATTATCCAGGTACAGGTGATACCTCTGGTCCAGCAGTGGGGGCACCAATTCCCATATGATTTTTCCTGCAATTCCCAGGAGGTGGGGGTGGGGGGCATATTTGGTGCTCCTCCCTTCATTGGGGTGCAGTATAAGATATCCCTGCTCCAATAGGCCCTAATGTTCGGCTTCTTTAGTAGCCCCATAAATAATGCAATGCCCCCAAATTTTGTGATTTCTGATACATCCACAGGGGTCAACTTGTAGGATTTTGCCTAACTGGAGTTGGGTTTTTCTTGGCTGAAATTCTGGGCACATAAATTGGTCTGGGTAACAATGTCAGAAATAAAATCATCCAACAAAAAAAACAAACTTAAAAAGTCCACTCCCTCTGCACCCAGCTGTATTTAATTGTACCCCTTAGTTTCCAGTAGAATCAGGGATCTGGGGTCTGAAAATTTCTGTGGTAATCTACTAAGCATCAGATGAATTGGGATCCTCTGAAGTGGCATTGGTCACCAGTTCAGACTCACTTGATGAAGAGGATAATGCCAATAATTGTGTAAGCCACTCCCACAATTACTGATAACTGCTAATTACGCTAGCAGCCATCACTACAGTTTCACCATGATTGCCACCGTGGCGACATTTTAAGCACAAGACGTAAGTGTATACCCTGTTGCTATAAGTACCATGCCCCCATGACAAAAACTTGTGTCCTGTGTCATTGAGAAACTAAAGGGGTTTTCTGGGACTACACTTTTGACGACCTATCCTCAGGATAGGTCATCGATAATTGATCGACTGGGGTCGTCTGCTTAGGATTCCTATCGATCAGTTGATTGAAGAGGTTGCAAAACTTGGTCCTGTGGCCTCTTCTCGGGCCTATGATATCACTTCAATCCGTCACATGGCCGAGAGCAGCTCAGTCCCAATCAGGTGAATGGGACTGAGCTGCAATACCAGGCACAGCCACTATGCAATGTACAGTGCTGTGCCTGGTAGGGACTGAAGTGACATGGTTCTCACCCGAGCACTGCTGTCACTTCAATCAGCTGATCTGTGGGGATTCTGAGTGGCGGATCCTCTCTGATTAACTATTGATGGATGGCCTATCCTGAGGATGTTATCAATAGTTATGGCCCGGAAAACCCCTTTATCAACAAACAATGAAGTGATTGGGGACAGAAGAGAAGCTGTAAGCAACATACAGTCAGCTTTTCATTAGCTGATAGCATGTAGTTTCCAATCAGCAGAGATTAGAATATAGATTATAAACTTGTAAGGGAGAGAGAAGTAGAAAGTTATATACTGTTACAATGTGTGTAATAAAACTGCTTATTGTGCAGATAAAATTACATTCACATGTACACTTTATTAGTCTTCTTTGTGGCGTGGTGTTATCATACAGCAGTGGTTGTGAACCTATCGCACACGTGCCAGAGGTGGCGTGTAGGGCCCTCCCTGCTGGTACACGCTGCCATCAGACGCTCATCATGGCAGTGAATACCAACAGGGGGCGCGGCTCCCTGCCAGTATTAACTCAGCTGCGCTGATCCTGGTGCACACTGTGACTCCAGTCCCCCCTCCCCTGATGTCTCCTTTTAGGCTCCATGAGAGCAGGGGGAGGAAGCGTCTGGCAGCACACTGATGTCACAGTGTGCACCTGGGATCAGCGCTGAGCAGAGGAGCAGCGGCGCTTCCATGAGTGGGCCACTGTGGGATGTCACTGTTACTACTGGGGCCACTGTGGGATGTCACTATTACTACTGAGGGCCTCTGTGGGATGTCATTATTACTACGGGGGCCACTGTGGAATGTCACTATTACCGCTGGGCCATTGTGGGATGTCACTATTACCACTGGGGCCGCTGTGGGATGTCACTATTACTACTGGGGGCTGCTGTGGGATATCACTATTACTACTGGGGGCTGCTGTGGGGTGTCACTTACTACTGGGGCCACTGTGGGATGTCACTATTACTACTGAGGGCCTCTGTGGGATGTCACTATTGCTACTGGGGCCACTGTGGAATGTCACTATTACCGCTGGGCCACTGTGGGATGTCACTATTACCACTGGGGCCACTGTGGGATGTCACTAATACTACAGGGGCCACTGTGGGATGCCTCTATTACTACTGGGGCTGCTGTGGGAATGCACTATTACCGCTAGGGCCAGTGTGGAATGTCACTATTACTGCTGGGGCCACTGTGGCATGTCACTTTTATTACTGGGGCCGGTGTGGGATGTCACTATTACTGCTGGGGGATGTCACTATTACTGCTGGGGCCGCTGGGGGATGTCACTATTACTGCTGGGGCCACTGTGGGATGTCACTATTACTACTGGGGGCCACTGTGGGATGTTATTATTACTACTGGGGCCGCTGTGTGATGTCACTATTACTGCTGGGGCCACTGTGGGATGTCACTATTACCACTGGGGCCACTGTGGGATGTCACTATTACCACTGGGGCCACTGTGGGATGCCACTATTATCACTGGGGCCACTGTGGGATGTCACTATTATGGCTGTGGGCTGCTGTGGGATGTCACTATTACTGCTGGGGGCCGCTGTGGGATGTCACTATTACTACTGGGGGCTGCTATGGGATGTCACTATTACCAGTAGGCCCACTGTGGAATTTTACTATTACTGCTGGGGCCACTGTGGAATGTCACTATTACTACTGGGGCTGCTGTGGGATGTCACTATTACCGCTAGGGCCACTGTGGAATTTCACTATTACTGCTGGGGCCACTGTGGAATGTCACTATTACTACTGGGGCCACTATGGGATGTCATTATTACTACTGCATCTGTGCGATGTCACTATTACCGCTAGGGCCACTGTGGGATGTCATTATTACCACTGGGCCACTGTGAGATGTCACTATTACCACTGGGGCCACTGTGGGATGTACCTATTACCCATTGGGGCTGCTGTGGAATGTCACTATTACCACTGGGGCCGCCATGGGGGTCATCATTACTGCTGGGGTATGTTTGCATGTGGTAGAAATTACCGTGGCAAATTCTGCAGCATTTCCGCCTCCAAAAAGCAGTCAAAAGTAGTCTGCACCCTATTTTGAAGCGGCCCTGTCCTTTTTATAACAACGGAGGTAAAAATCATACGTTGTGATAAGCCCCCTGACCTGTTGGCACTTTGCGAAAAATAAGTGGGTTCTGGGTTGCAGTTTGGGCACTCGGTCTCTAAAAGGTTCGCCATCAGTGCTATAGGGGATGCAGGGGATGCGGTTGCACCCGGGCCCAGGAGCCTTAGGGGGCCCATAAGGCCTCTCCTCTCCATATAGGGAGCCCAGTACTATGAATAAAGCATTATAATTGGGGGGCCCTGTTACAGGTTTTGCATTGGGGCCCAGGAGCTTCAACTTACACCTCTGTGTTAAGGGGTTAAGAGAAGTTGGGGGCCCCAAGATGAACTTTTGCATCCGGGCTCACGAGCTTTTAGCTATGCCCATAACCCCATTAATATATGGATACAATACAATAATGTACCACATTTCTCATATCATAGGTGGATTTTCCACCAAAGTCAGATATCTGTGGAAATGTTGATCTGCCAAGTTGGATTTCTTAGGTTGTTGTTGGGTACAGCTGTTGTTAGGTCATACAAGACAACTAATCCTTAGAATAGTAGTCCCGAGCCACCCTACCTAGAAGAGTTAAACTGGAGCAGTAACTATGCATGCACATTGCCACTCTATTCAATCTCTATGGGACTAATGGAGATAGCTGTGTGCCATACTCATCTATCTCATTCAGTCCCATAGACTTTGAATGGAGCGGCAGTGCTCATGCATGACCATCAAACCCTTTAAATGCCTCTGTAACAGGGATACTGGTACCCTGTTCTAGTGATTGTGGTGATTCCCTCATTGGACCCCCAGTGATTACACATTTATTACTTATTGTTTGGGATAATCCACTGGCGTAACTATAGGGCAGTGGGGGTGAACCTATGGCGCGCGTGCCAGAGGCGGCGCGCAGAGCCCTCCCTGCTGGCACACGCCACCGTCAGAAGCTCATCACGGCAGTGAATACCGACAGGGGCCGCGGCTGTGATGCAGCAAGGTCACGTGGGCCGGCGGCGAACCTAGAAGCAAGCGATGAAAGAAGAGGCAAAATTCTGCAATGAAGAATTGGTAAAACTGGAAATCGATGAAAGACGAAGGCGACAAAAGTAGAGGTATGACTGTATCTATAATAAAGGATTCTAAATAATAAAACAAAAATACATATTTGGTATCATTGTATGATTTGCTATGATCCATAAAAGTCCAATCTATCAAAGTAACGCATTATTTATCCCGCACGATGAACGTCGTCAGAAAAAAAATAAAGAACGCCAGAAATGCGCTTTTATTTGTTAGCCTGTCTCCAAGAAAAAATGAAATAAAAAGCGATCAAAAAGTCTTATCTATTCTAAAATGGTACGAACGCAAACTACAGGACGTCCCGCAAAAAACGAGCCCTTGCACAACTATGTCAACGGAAAAATAAAAAAGCTATTGCACGCAGAAGATGGCAGCAGAAAATAATTTTAAAAGATTAAATATCTTTAAGAATAAATACAAGTAGTATAGCAAAAACAAGAACTATATAAGTTTGGTATCGTAGTAATCGTACTGACCCATAGAATAAAGTTATCAGGTCATTTTTGTTGCAGTTTGTGCGCCGTAGAAATAAGATGCACTGAAAGATGGCGGAATTTCATTTTTTTCCACTTCTCTGCCCTTAGAATTTTTTAAAAGTTTTTCCAGTACATTATATGGTACATTCAATAGCACCATTGAAAGATACAACTCGGCCCGCAAAAAACAAGCCCTCATACAGCGACGTTGATGGATAAATAAAGGAGATATGATTTTATCAAAAGGGAGGAGAAAAAAACAAAAATAGAAAAAAACTAGTGATGAGCGAGTATACTCGCTAAGGCACTTTACTCGAGCGAGTAGTGCCTTAGCCGAGTATCTCCCCGCTCGCCTCTAAAGATTCGGGGGCTGGTAGGGGGCGGGGAGCGACGGGGGAGAGCGGGGAGGAACGGAGGGGAGATCTCTCTCTCCCTCTCTTCCCCCCGCTCCCCCCTACTCCCCACCGCAACTCACCTGTCACCCGCGCCGGCCCCCAAATCTTTAGAGACGAGCGGGGAGATACTCGGCTAAGGCACTACTCGCTCGAGTAAAGTGCCTTAGCGAGTATACTCGCTCATCTCTAAAAAAAACTAAAAAGCTTTGTCACTAAGGGGTTAACATTTACCATACCTACTTTACATTGCAACCATTTTTTTTTTACACCACATCCATTTAATTACCACATTCTGATAATCCTCAAGAAATAATACTACATTTACATTGTATCACATGAGTGAAGAAAGCATATGTATTACAGAAAACGTAAGTAATTACAGTAGAAGACAAATGCGTGTTGTAGGACATTATAGAGAGTATAACGAAAAATAATAATATAATCACCCCCTATGTTAGACACACTCCGAAAAAATAGAGTAGCTGGTATGTGAGGGTGTTAATGTGAATATTACACCTCAGACCTGCAGATCCCCTCATTAAATTACATCCAGACATTTTTAAAAAATGCCATAATAATAAAAGGCCAGCTTATTGACCAGCACAGTTGACAGGTTTATGTAGATAAGCACAGTACTAGTCATTAAACAGTTAATTATGGGTGACTTCAAGTGGATGAGGCCTTGGTGATAAACACCTGCAGTCACCATGGCAACTGTGCTGATGTCATCCACAGCTAGGCCTATGTCATAAACTGCCTACACAATAAAACTCCATGACGGAAGGGGACACGGCCAGATGCAGCGTGGTGCTTGGTGTGTCTGGAGACCTGGAGCTTCACCATCTGTGAGGGAAGAGGGGACGCCCGCCTAGCCAGCCAGATCAGCCATTTTAACCTAGCCAGCCCGATCAGCCATAACTGCGCAGCCAGCCAGATCATGTCTATTATCCCTAGCGATCCATGGGGTGACAGATGCTGCAGCCAGATCTCCATCATATCCAGTATCCGCTGCCCGGAGAGGTCACATTTGGATATCTCCATTAGGCATCACACGGGGCCTCTGCTTTGCCCTCGCCTTGTTTACTAATAACTATCATATGTTCTGTTATAGGATGTATTACTGTAAATATGATGAAATGTATAAACTCTGATAAAATATGCTGTTACATATTGGCATTAACCCCCTAAGCCCAGAGGGAGGGCCGTCCTCCAGCCATGGCTCCCCAGAGGTTTCCTCCACAGGGGGTTTTTCCTCTCCTGAGTGCTGGACGGTGACTCTTCGTGAGTCGGAGGTGCGCCATTTTCAGTGTCTTCTTATAGCAATTGGTCTGATCTTAGATTTGAGACTCTGAATAAAAATGTTATTTCAAATAAAATGTTGTCAATTAAACACCAATGAAAGTGTCGTGTGTATTTATTTCACAATCTTTGGTTCGGGAGAGGTTGTTTAGGACTCAAGATCCATTACATATGACACAATGATGAAGTCGGACATCCAGTGGGGGCATTTGTAATCGAGATTTATCTCCTCTGAGTTGAAGTCCTCAGATAAAAACGCAGTGCGGGTCAGAGCCTCGTTCTGTTTTGCCTCTGGAATCTGATCTAGTTTGGTGCCGATCACCAGCAGAGGGCTCTGGTGCTTTTCATGCTGCTTGCACTGCCAACCAACCCTCCAACGTGCCACAACTCAATATAAAATGTCTTCCCCTCTGGGGTTCCTCTCCCGATACTCATGAAGCTGGACATCCACCGAGCAGCCAACTGTCCATGATTGGTTTCCCAGGACTTGGTCATGACACAGCAAATGGACCAAAGATGATTTTTTTCCACACCTGAGTTATCTAGCACCAGTTATTGCAATCATTTTTACCGCAGCCGCGGTTTCAAAAGATGCAGCATGTCTATTTATTGTTTACTTCCGTCGCGGCCTCTATGGGAGCGCCGGCCGCAACGGAAAAGCGAGCGGCCGGGCCACTTCAAAGCCGCCGCGGGTTTTTCCGCGGCGCTTCTCCCGGCGGAAATCTCGTGGTTTTTGCTGCGGCCAAACCGCTGGATTTCCGGCGGGAATACGCCTAGTGTGAACCCAGCCTTACAGAGATATTCTATGTTAAAGTGACACGTCAGATTTCCAGAATTTCCAGAATTTCCAGAATTTGGCCTTGTCATTAAACATGCTTGGTCACTAAGGGCTCAGTCAGACGAGCGGCAATCCGCGTGTACTACCACGTGGAAAAATGTCTGCACCGCTTGCGGACGAAAATCCGCATGACCACGTCCATTGCCTCCCATATGTTCTTTCTTTGGCAGGTGCGGATTTTCTAAGGGCTTAAGGCCTCATGTCCACGGGGAAAATCGGGCCCGCTACGGATTCTACATGTAGAATCTGCAGCGGGTCCCTCCTGCCCCGCGGACATGAGCGCTGAAAATACGAATAAATAAGAATTTACCTATCCGTAGCGGGCGGCGAAGCTCTGCTCTTCCTCACGGCCGGATCTTCTTTTTCGGCCGGCGGATGAATTCCTGACGCCGGCGGCACGTCGTCGACGTGCCGCGCGCATGCGCCGGGCACATCCGCCGAGCCGAAGCAAGGGAGATGCGGCCGTGAGGAAGAGAAGAGCTTCCCGGCCCGCTGCGGGTGAGTAAATGCTTTAAATTCCTATTTTAGGTCTCCCGCGGATCCGGACGGCTTCCATAGGCTTCAATAGAAGCCCGCGGGAGCCGTCCCACGCGGGAGACCCGCACGAAAATGGAGCATGGTCCAGATTTTTTCATGCTCCATTTTTTTTAAAATCCATTTTATTGACGATCCGCGGGTATTTATCTACCCGCGGGTGGTCAATGCATCCCTATGGGGTGCGGATCCGCGTGCAGGTAATCCGCTGCGGATCCTAAATCATATTTTGCCCGTGGACATGAGCCCTAAGTGTTATTTTATTCTTTTTGGACTCCACAAAGTATAGAAGTTTAGCAGTACTTTTTCACATTTAGGGCTTAAATAGATGGGCGTGATTTCGTGATTTAGTCCCGTTATGCGTCTGCGTATCGAGATGAAACAACACCATTTATTTCAATGGAGTCGGTTCCACTAGCGGTATTCTCGGGCGTTAATGCTACACCCGAGTAAAGATACTATGTGCGAGAAAGATAGCGCAGGACCCACCTTCCCACTTTTTTTTCAAACTCAAACGGAATAGCGCAGAGTTTGGAAGTTAAAAAAAAGATTTTTACCTTGTTCATGCACCGCCACGCTCTGAAGCGGCGAGCGTAGTTGCGTATATGCAGCATGAAGAGGCCCTTAGGGCCCCTTCACACGGTCCTGTTTTCAGAAGCAAAATCTGTGCACGCTAAACACAGAGAATAAAACCGATTGATTTTTATGGATTCGTTCTCATCAGCGTGTTTTGCGCGCGTTTCCTGTGTGCACAAAAACATAGGACTTTCTCTATCTTCCTGCGTTTTGCACAGCTATGGCCCCATAGAAGTCTATGGGAGATGCACAAATACGCAAGGGGAAGGGTGAAACACTGCGCAAAATGCACGAAAAGAAGACAGCTGGACCTTATTAGGCTTTAATAGCCAATCAATTCCACGGAAATGGTGTGTGAACTGACCCTGCATGCGCAAATATTACAGTAATATGCGCTGAGATGTGCGCAACAGTCTGATTACGTGGCTCTTCAAACTTTGTTCATGCGCAAATAAGCCGTGCAGCGGCAAGCGTATCTGAGCAAACATCTGAAGGAGCCCTTACTAGTAAATTTCAAAAGCTTATTTATTAACCCCTTAGTGACCAGGCTTTTTTGCTTTTTTCCATTTTTGTTTTTTCCTACTCCCTTTTAAAAAATCGTAGCTCCTTTATTTATCCATCGAAGTCGCTGTATGAGGGCTTGTTTTTTGCGGGACGAGTTGTATTTTTCAAAGGCACTATTTATTTTACCATAAAATGTACTGAAAAACTTTTTAAAAATTCTTAGCGGAGAGAAATGGAAAAAAAACGACATTCCACCATCTTTCGGTGCGTCCTGTTTCTACGACGCACAAACTGCAACAAAAACGACCTGATATTTTTATTCTATGGGTCAGTATGATTACTACGATACCAAACTTATATAGTATTGTTTTTGCTGTAGTACTTGTATTTTTTTTAAGATTTTAAATTTTATTTAATTATTTTCTGCGGTCATTTTGTGCGTGTGATAACTTTTTATTTTTCCGTCGACGTAGTTGAGCAAGGGCTCATTTTTTGCGGGATGTCCTGTAGTTTCCGATAGTATCAATTTGGAATACATACGACTTTTTGATCGCTTTTCATTGCGTTTTTTCTGGGAGACAGGGTAACTAAAAAAATGCATTTCTGGCGTTCTTTATTTTTTTTTTCGGACGACGTTCACCCTGCAGGAGAAATAATGCACTACTTTGATAGATCGGACTTTTGCGGACGCGGTGATACCAAATACATATTTTTATTTAATGATTTAGATTTTTTAGTAATTGATATTGCAAAAGGGGGGTGATTTAAACTTTTACTTTTTTTTTTTTTTTACAATTGAAAAAACTTTATTGACCTTTTTTTAACTTTACTTTGAAGTCCCCCTGGGGGACTTTAACATGCGATGCTTTGATCGCTCCTGCAGTATGACGTAATGCTATAGCATTACGTCATACTGTTTTTTTACAGGCAGTCTATGAAGCCACCCTGTGTGGATGGCTTGATAGGCAGTCTGCTAAGGCAGCCCTGGGGCCATTCATTAGGCCCCCGGCTGCCATGACACCTGCACGGATCCCCCGATCTCACCGCGGGGGGGCAGTGCGGGACCCCCAAACAGCGTTCGGGGGATTTAAATGCTGCTTTCAGAATTGACAGCGGCATTTAAAGGGTTAATAGCCGCGATCGGCCCAACGGCCGAGTGCGGCTATTGCCCGCGGGTGTCAGCTGTAATAAACAGCTGACGCTCACACTGTATGGAGGGAGATAGCGGCGCTACCTCCCTCCATACACGTCCTGCAGCTGCAGGACGTAAAAACACTATGGCCCGGTCGTTAAAGGGTTAAGGACTCTTTCAGCTCTTAAATGGATTTTAAAAATCTATATATCAGAAACCCAATTTTAAATCGCCCAATTTTAAAAACTGCACCCCTCAAAGTATTCAAAACAGCATTTAGAATTTTTTTTAGCCCTTTAGATGTTCCACAGGAATTAGTACTTGATCAGCAGGTCAACTCCTCCCATGTACCTATTGTAGTCAAGGGCTCAGTCTGGGTTCTCTATACTGGTCACTGGTACTGGACAAGGGGTGGTGCTATGGGTGTGCGTTGCGCTCAATATCAGGACATCCCTCTTGTCCTTATACTTGGCACATAATACGTTGTTGCTACATACTACCCTGTTCTCGCACTTCCTTAGAATTTGCCCAAGCAGTGACTTACGGGGGCTTTTCTGTTTATTTATAATAGTTCCACATGTCACAGTTTTTCTGGAAGCAAAGCTCTGTATTAGGTGAACACTGGTGTAAAAATTATCCAGGTACAGGTGATACCTCTGGTCCAGCAGTGGGGGCACCAATTCCCATATGATTTTTCCTGCAATTCCCAGGAGGTGGGGGTGGGGGGCATATTTGGTGCTCCTCCCTTCATTGGGGTGCAGTATAAGATATCCCTGCTCCAATAGGCCCTAATGTTCGGCTTCTTTAGTAGCCCCATAAATAATGCAATGCCCCCAAATTTTGTGATTTCTGATACATCCACAGGGGTCAACTTGTAGGATTTTGCCTAACTGGAGTTGGGTTTTCCTTGGCTGAAATTCTGGGCACATAAATTGGTCTGGGTAACAATGTCAGAAATAAAATCATCCAACAAAAAAAAACCTTAAAAAGTCCACTCCCTCTGCACCCAGCTGTATTAAACTGTACCCCTAAGTTTCCAGTAGAATCAGGGATCTGGGGTCTGAAATTTTCTGTGGTAATCTACTAAGCATCAGATGAATTGGGATCCTCTGACGTGGCATTGGTCGCCGGTTCAGACTCACTTGATGAAGAGGATAATGCCAGAAAAGTGGGGTCATCCTCACTACCGTAGCTGAGTCTGACTAAGACACAATAATTGTGTAAGCTGCTCCCACAATTACTGATTGGCTGCTAACTACGTTAGCAGCTATCACTACAGTTTCACCATGATTGCTACCATGGCGACATTTTAAGCACAAGATCCCTGTTGCTATAAGTACCATGCCCCATGACAAAAACTTGTGTCCTGTGTCATTGAGAAACTAAAGGGGTTTTCTGGAACTACACTATTGATGACCTATCCTCATAGGTCATCGATAATTGATCGACTGGGGTCGTCTGCTTAGGATTCCTATCGATCAGTTGATTGAAGAGGTTGCGAAATTTGTTCCTGTGGCCTCTTCTCAGACCTATGATATCACTTCAATCCATCACATGGCCGAGAGCAGCTCAGTCCCAATCAGGTGAATGGGACTGAGCTGCAATACCAGGCACAGCCACTATGCAATGTACAGTGCTGTGCCTGGTAGGGACTGAAGTGACATGGTTCTCACCCGAGCACTGCTGTCACTTCAATCAGCTGATCTGTGGGGATTCTGAGTGGCGGATCCTCTCTGATTAACTATTGATGGCCTATCCTGAGGATGTTATCAATAGTTATGGCCTGGAAAACCCCTTTATCAACAAACAATGAAGTGATTGGGGACAGAAGAGAAGCTGTAAGCAACATACAATCAGCTTTTCATTGGTTGATAGCATGTAGTTTCCAATCAGCAGAGATTAGAATATAGATTATAAACTTGTAAGGGAGAGAGAAGTAGAAAGTTGTATACTGTTACAATGTGTGTAATAAAACTGCTTATTGTGCAGATAAAATTACATTCACATGTACACTTTATTAGTCTTCTTTGTGGCATGGTGTTATCATACAGCAGTGGTTGCGAACCTATCGCACACGTGCCAGAGGCGGCGTGTAGAGCCCTCCCTGCTGGTACATGCCGCCATCATACGCTCATCATGGCAGTGAATACCAACAGGGAGCGCGGCTCCTGCCAGTATTAACTCAGCTGCGCTAATCCTGGCGCACACTGTGACTTCAGTCTCCTCTCCCCAGATGTCTCCTTTTAGGCTCCGTGAGAGCAGGGGGAGGAGGTGTCTGGCAGTACACTGATGTCACAGTGTGCACCTGGGATCAGCGCTGCCAGCAGCGCCAAGCAGAAGAGCAGCGGCGCTTCCATGAGTGGGCCGCTGTGGGATGTCACTATTACTACTGGGGGCTGCTGTGGGATATCACTATTACTACTGGGGCCACTGTGGAATGTCACTATTACCGCTGGGCCACTGTGGGATGTCACTATTACCACTGGGGCCGCTGTGGGATGTTACTATTACTACTGGGGGCTGCTGTGGGATATCACTATTACTACTGGGGGCTGCTGTGGGATGTCACTATTACTACTGGGGCCGCTGTGGAATGTCACTATTACCGCTGGGCCACTGTGGGATGTCACTATTACCACTGGGGCCACTGTGGGATGTCACTATTACCACTGGGGCTGCTGTGGGATGTCACTATTACCACTGGGGCCGCTGTGTCAATGCACTGTTACTGCTAGTGCCAGTGTGGAATGTCACTATTACTGCTGGGGCCACTGTGGCATGTCACTTTTATTACTGGGGCCGGTGTGGGATGTCACTATTACCACTGGGGCCATTGTGGGATGCCACTATTATCACTGAGGCTACCGTGGGATGTCACTATTACGGCTGTGGGCTGCTGAGGGATGTCACTATTACTACTGGGGGCCGCTGTGGGATGTCACTATTACTACTGGGGGCTGCTATGGGATGTCACTATTACCGGTAGGCCCACTGTGGAATTTTACTATTACTGCTGGGGCCACTGTGGAATGTCACTATTGATACTGGGGCCGCTGTGGGATGTCACTATTACCGCTAGGGCCAGTGTGGAATGTCTCTATTACTGCTGGGGCCACTGTGGAACGTCCCTATTACTACTGGGGCCACTATGGGATGTCATTATTACTACTGCATCTGTGCGATGTCACTATTACCGCTAGGGCCGCTGAGGGATGTCACTATTACCACGGGGGGCCACTGTGGGATGTCACTATTACTACTTGGGCCCACTGTGGGATCTCACTATTACCACTGGGGCCGCTGTGGGATGCCATTATTACCACTGGGGCCGCTGTGGGATGTCACTATTACCACTGGGGCCGCTGTGGGATGCCATTATTACCACTGGGGCCACTGTGGGATGTCACTGTTACCCATTGGGGCTGCTGTGGGATGTCACTATTACCACTGGGGGCTGCTGTGGGGGTCATCATTACTGCTGGGGTATGTTTGCATGTGGTAGAAATTACCATGGCAAATTCTGCAGCATTTCCGCATCCAAAAAGCAGTCAAAATCTGCACGCTATTTTGAAGCGGCCCTGTCCTTTTTATAACAACGGAGGTAAAAATCATACGTTGTGATAAGCCCCCTAACCTGTTGGCACTTTGCAAAAAATAAGTGGGTTTTGGGTTGCAGTTTGGGCACTCGGTCTCTAAAAGGTTCGCCATCACTGCTATAGGGGATGCAGGGGATGCGGTTGCACCCGGGCCCAGGAGCCTTAGGGGGCCCATAAGGCCTCTCCTCTCCATATAGGGAGCCCAGTGCTATGAATAAAGCATTATAATTGGGGGGCCCTGTTACAGGTTTTGCATTAGGGCCTTGGAGCTTCAACTTACACCTCTGCATTATGGGGTTAAGAGAAGTTAGGCGCCCCAAGATGAACTTTTGCACCTGGGCCCATGAGCCTTTAGCTATGCCCATAACCCCATTAATATATGGATACAATACAATTATGTACCACATTTCTCATATCATAGGTGGATTTTCCACCAATGGTAAGAGAACTCAGCTACTAGTCATTACTGCGCGGAAGTGTATGGCAGCAAATGGGGTCAGAATAGGAGACTCTGACACAATAAAAGACCCAAAATGTCCAATCACTTGTCATTAGCGTCCAATTATCCTTATTGATGATATGTCCTGTGTATGCAATCATAAGAAGTTGAGCCCTAGCCTGATACTTGCAGCAAATATCCTTTGCTCAGTCCCAGTGAAGTTCTGGTTTGAAGCTCCTCTACGTATCATATCAGGAGGTGACCATACATGCGGTGAGATGTGTCTACTCATGTCTAGTAGCATTAAACGAAACATTAAGCAGGCATGTTTTCTACCAGGATGTGAGTCTGTTATGAGTCTACTGACAAATGTGTAGCATTGTAATTCAGGATCTCCAGCTCCATATAAAGCCAAGAGTATCTCCTGTACATGACTGTAATTTATTGGTGACCCTCAGCAGTACCTAAATATATCTCTTTATCTTTCTGGCACGCTTTATACCATTGGGCTAAATGTTTCTTTTTGTTGCCTTAGGATACAATGCAGTTTGGTCTTTCTTTCCTAAAATTGGATGCAATTTTATCTAAAAATCACCGAATTGCTCCGCAACAAAACTAAACACTTCACTCTGTTTATAATACATCAGTAGAAATTGCAGATGGAAGATAGGAGAAAAGCAGGGCATGTTCAATCTAAAACATGAAAGCTGTGGGAAGCTTTCATGACATACAACCATTTAACCCCTTAAGGACCAAGCTGTTTTGTACCTTAAGGACCAGGCACTTTTTAGGGATTTTACCCATGTGGCAGTATTATTGCCCTATTTTTTTTCCTTTACCTACCAAAATTATTTGTGCTGCGTTTTGTTCCGTGACTTATAGGGATATTTTTAAAATATCTTATTTACTGACTTTTTTTTTCCATTTTCTTGTTTGAGGGTAAAATGCTAAAAAATGATTTTTTTAACATTTATAGATTTTTTAAATTTAGTATATTTATGCTAAAATAAAGTATGGGAATGGGTTCCTCTATTTGTTTCGGACGTTTTGATATATAATATGTATGGTTTTGGTTTACAGGGCTCATACAGCGACGGTTTTGGTTGGTGACGGCTTTGGGTTATTTCTTTCTTATGTATATATTGTTGTTTTATTCTGTAATTTTTATTTACTTGTGTATGTAATTATGTTTTTTACTATCTATGTCCCCCATGACATCATGTAAGACCTCTGGGGGACATTTTTTTTTTTTTATTTGACACTTTCCCACTGTAGCTGAGGCATCTATAGGAGAGATCATCATTGTATCATTTACAGCGCAAGATGATCGCTCAAGATGAGCAATCACCTTGCGCTGCCAGAGCTGCCAGAGCTTGTCTTCTACATCCAGCTGTTCCCCTGCAGGGTGTCTCCGCTTGTCTTCTGCATCCAGCTGTCCCCCCGCTCCAGCGCCCGGCTTGTCTTCTGCATCCTCCACTCCCAGCGCTCGGCTGTATAACAGCTGGGCGCTGGAGCTGGGGAACAGCTGGATGCAGAAGACAAACGGGGTCACCCCGCTTGTCTTCTGCATCCTTCGCTCCCAGCGCTCGGCTGTATGGCAGCTGGGCGCTGGAGCGGGGGAACAGCTGGATGCAGAAGACAAGTGTCCCCGCTTGTCTTCTGCATCCAGATGTTTTCTGCACAGAGAGCCTGGCTGTTATACAGCCGAGCACTCTGTGCCAAGTATGGAGTACAGAGCTGGACCGCTCTGCTCTTCATACCGAGCCTGTTATCAGGGATGGGATACAGCTAAAACAACAGTATCAGCTGTATCCCACTGTGAATCCCTGATAGGACTCATCGTTGTCTTTCAGCGTGATGAGCGATGGCTTAACGTAATCTTCACGATGGGCGCACATTTACACGCAACGATTATCGCTCAAAAGACAGCTTTTGAGCGAAATTTGAGCGATAATCGCTGTGTCTAAATGGGTCTTTAAAGCGCCGCTGTAATTTTACTATCGGCGGTGCTTTAAGCCCAGGACCAAGCACCGTATATTTACCACGCCTGGCCCTTAATGGGTTAAGCTTTATTTCATAATGTAACCAATATTAAAGGCTATGGACACCCTTTGGGGGGTTAATCCTTTTTTTACTTAAAATGCATGCATTTTGGGGTCAAAACTGTTTTTGCAATAAGGTTTCTTTAAACATTTTGCACCGCTTTTCTTTTACATATCGCTGCATATAGACACTGTACTTTATTAATTAGCCAACTATTGGTCAAAAAATTGCTTAAAATGAGCGATTTTAAGGGATAGCCGCACCCGTGTAAACCTGGGACCCAACAAGGTTCTGAGTGAGAACTTGCTTATTAGTCGCTAGTTGCTTCATTACAGCTCAGTGAAACGAAATGACCAGTGAATGACTTCTCGCTCAGCATAAACAGGCAGTCATTCATCTTTGAACAACTGCCTGTTCACAGTGAATGAAGGCGGGTGGCTGGAAGAAATCTCTGGCACGTTCTTCCTCCCTTAACTAACCGACTATCGTTCCTGCGTGAAAGTACAGATGCAATAGTCATTGGGATGACTGTCAGGCGCTTCTGTGCCTGAGGCCTCGTTCACACGAGCGTGCTTTTAGCGCAGTATAGGCACATGAAAAGATTGCGACTATACTGCAATAAAAATAGCGTGAATGTGTGATTTCCAGCTATTAAGTCTCAAGCTTAATTAACAGTAAAATTGCCCGTTCACGTGATCAGGAGCTGCGTGGTACGTGTTATCCAGCTCCCATAGGACTCTATTGAAACTCCTGCGCAGCTCGCACCAAAGATAGGTCATGTCCTATCTTTTCTCACAGCACGGACCTTAGGGCGCCTACCCACTGGCGTTTTTTTTCCTGCGATGCTAAATTGCGTTTTGCATTTTTTCTGAAGAGCAATTAGTATAGAATGTGTTCTTGTCCATTAGGGGTTTTTTTTTTCGGTCCGTTGCAATTTTTAACATAGGAACTGTCAGTTGCATATGTCTCCTTATTTTTCTCTTAATGCACCCATGATTGTCAATGGAAATTAACGAAAAAAACGCAAAAAACGCGCGGAAAACGCCGCAGAAAACACTGCGTTTTTCACTCACGAAAATCGGCAACGCCAGTGGGTAGGCGCCCTTAGATGCGAGCTTTGCACATGCATGTTCTATCTTTGTTAGATGCGAGTTTTATGTGTGCCTGAATTTCCTTCATCTGAACGTTTCCATAGGAAACTGTTGGTTCTAATAAACGTGAACTTTTCACGCACCTATTCTGCACTAAGAACACGCTCATGTAAACGAGGCCTGACAGTCATCTCATGTACAGGCACCCTAATGCCCCGTTCTGAAAATCGTTCAAACAAACTAAACTAATCGTCGAGTTTAAACAAGGACAAACCTCTGAACAACGAGCGAGTATCGTTCAGTCTCAGAAGGCATAAAAATCATCACCAGCTTGGGGACTTATGCCATTTAATCACTGATCGTTAAGTATTTCAGATAGGAATATGAATGACTGAACGATAAGTGCCTGAGGAAGAACGAGCTGGTGATGACGTAACCAGCTCGTTCCGTGGGGCAAAGGAGGATCGTGCGTGTGTGTGCGTGTGTTTATGTAAAAGGGCCATTTGTCACAACAGCCGGTGAGGCTGGACTGACTATTTAGTTTTCAGCTATTGTCTCTTCTTTCCTGCGCAGATAAACTGTTGAAGTCATAAATTAGCTGATAAGAATGTTCACAAGAAGAGAGATAATGGCTGAAAATTGAAGACCCATTTAATCTTAATAATTATCCCTCAAAATTTGTTCAAATGAATGAATTTGAGCTATAATCATTCAATGTGAATGCGAAAAGATTGCTCACTTTTCATTAGCGGTTGTTTAAGCTGACTTTTCAGTCAGCTTAAAAAACCTTGTTAGCTCTCTGGCTTGTCATCCTGTGTAAATGCTTCCCACTTAGTGTTTCCCATAGCAGGTGAAGCGCTGAGCGAGAAGCGGACGAGAAGCTGGCGGGCGGCCGGGAAGTCTTTCGGTTTGAATGCTCTGCACAAGTGCTGATGACCTTCCAAACGAATGTCGTCCTGTGTAAAATGGCCTTCAGCTGCCAGCCTCACTGACGGATCTCCTATTGAGCTTCATGTCCCTTTTACACTGGACAGCAGTTGGGTAAACGTCTGCACGAGCGCTGACGTCACCGCTAAGGTAGTTAGCGCTAGTACAGAGTGTTTACACTGACAGATCACCGCTGGATCGTGGGATTCTCGCTGGTTTCTCACTCAACACTTCACCTTCTATATGAAGCACTCAGCAGGAGAACAACAAGCCCGCGATCCAGCGATGGTTTTAATGCTGGCTGAAAATCAGCGATAAGAACTTGTTGACAAATAATGAGCGATTTTTTTAAAATTTTCATTTGAACGAATTTTGAGCGATAATCGTCTTGTGTAAATGGCTCATTAGACTGCATTTTCTATATACAGTGATATGTAGAAGCTGCAGAAAACAAAGTGTGAAGATTCTAAATAGAAGCCTACTTAAAATTGATTGTCAGCCCAAAATACATGCATTGAAGTGAAAAAAAGCTTACAAAGGTGTCCATATGTTTTAACAATCACTGTAAAGCTCTACGCACTTGTATTTTATAGGTCAATCCTCTTGTACATTCTTAATTGCTATACATAGAATCAAAAAATGACACAGGATAGAATTAAAACAACCCAAAAACTTTCCCTGGAAATGCTTCCCTTTTCCTAGATTCTATTTTTGGCAATTAAGGACGGACTGGAGAGCTCATCTTCTAAGTACATATGATGATTGATGATGATCCGTTTAGTCGCATCCGACCCTCGGTCAATCCATGGATCAATGTTCTCCACGCATTTCTGTCTTTCATGGCTTCTTTCAATTCCATGATTAACATGTTGGTGGTGGCCTTGATTGTATCTAGCCATCTTGTTCTTTGTTGTCCTGATCTTCTCTTTCCACTGACCTTGCCATATACATATAAATGCTGATTTAAAGAGACATGAGCTGAGTATATGCTGGGCTCCATAACTCATTCACACACAGTAGAAGTACCCCCACTTGATAATTACACTTCTCTAATTCCCCACTCAGTAATGAACCATCTGGCCATACATGACATGAGACGTCTCGAGGCCTCAAATATAAAAGGGGAAAGGAGAAGGGGTCTGCATAAAATGCAGATGGGGACAACAGGTGTCTAGACCATCGTCAGGTTAGGTGAGAGAAACACTACAGACCAGCATGCATAACACCAAGCACAGAGCCCGTGTGAATGCACCCAAAGATGGACATCAGGTCTGGTGGACCTTCCACACTAATTGAAACAGTTCCACAGGTGCTACCATTCTGGCAACGGCCACTTGCGATGTCCTAGATGCAACTATTTTACAGTCTTGGCTGTCTCAAGCCTCCATGTAGCCCACCAAGCCTAATGGGCTGATATTGTGTCTGCGTTGATACAAGTCAGATCATATGAAATTTTTTTTGTACTGTAGATGAGGACAGTTCTTGAAGACCAAACATGTCCTGGAAAAAGGTTGAGTACTTGATTTACAATAAGCTGGCAGGATGTGATAATGCCCATGCGACGTGTTTGACTTTAAGAGCTAGCAATTTACTGGCAGCACAAAATAACGTTTTATGTTGGGTCTGCATTTTCTCATATTTATTGTTTCTCCCTTTACACTCACAAATATTTCTCTAGATAACTATCAGAACCTTGACCGTTTTTTTCCGACTGGTTTGCCATAGCCAATATCTGATTCTTACTTAACTTTTAACATCTTGTGTCAAGTATCAGAAGCACGCTTTTTTTTCTTGAGAAGAGAAAGATTCGGCAGAAAAATTCTTTGTTTCTTTTACCTCCCACAGACAGCAGGGATTCTTATCGAATTTAGATACTGTAAGAGTTTATTGGCCAACGATAAAATGATGCATATGAAGCCACTTACCCAAGCATAATACACTGGCTAATACCCAGGCATGGGCTTGATGCTATATGTTTAGTAAGATAGATCACTTGTTGTGGTGATGTAAGGGACTCCCCAAGGGGTTAATGTTGCCAGAGAGATAGAATGGAGGGATGTGCCAAAAACTGCACCTAAATCATTGTATGTGCCAAAAATTGTGCCACAATTTGGTACAACAGAACTGAGCATGCTCACGTGGAGCTAACTGATTGATGATGCTCTGACAATTTTTGCTGTGTATTAGACCTCATACACACGGCATGCGGGGATTCTGCATACAGATTTCCACAGCAGAAGACCTACGAGTCAGTGTGGAAATGATTTTTAAATGCTTGCCAGCAATTGCGGACATGGTCGTTTTTCCATGCAGATGCACGGCAGATTGCCCGCGCAGAAGAAAAATCGTAACCCCAAAGGGACTGCCTTCCCCCCACCTTCCTGTTTGGTCTCCAAGCAACCACAGAAGAATCTGCCTACAAATCCACAATGCATCCACAATTGAATTGCGGATGCATTGCGGATCACTCGCTTGGAGCCCATCCACACGGAATCTACAGTAAAATGGAGTATACTGCGATTCATTTTTCACATGCGGAATCTGCAAATCAAATCTGCATTTGTGCGTGGAGCTGAGAATGCTCCATGCTTTCCTATGGGCAACTAGTACAGCAGATCTCCCACGCGGGTGCCGATTGCAGATTAGAATCACGAAGGGTATCGTTTTTACTTAATCAGAGCACCTAGAAAGTGTGTGAAGAGACTTATAAGGCCATCCGTGCTCCTATGGGAAATATGCAAATAAGAAAGATGGAACAATACTTCTGCAGCACCACCTATTGGAAGGCAGCATTCCTGCAAGTCAATGTTAGACTCTTTATACAAGCCTTATAACAATGACTGCGAATTGAAAGGCAAGTCAGAATCCATACACAGACAGCTGTTTTGGTTTTTTTTGCCCCTTATTAGACTGAGAAGGCTGGAAAGAGTGGTCTGAGCTGAGTGAGGACTGGGCTGGAAGGAGGGCCTGAAAAGCTGTTGCCTAAGCTCCTGGAGGAGAGAGATAGAAGGATCTTAACATTTCTTATTTGGAGAGGGCCGATCAGTACTGACGAGAAGACCAAGAAAGGAGCAGAGAGTTGCACTCCTGGCTTAGGACAATGCAGCAGGATCACTTGGGTTGGTAGAAGCTGTAACTCCCGTGCATCAAACTGTGAAGCCATCCTCAGCAGAGACCATAGGCGGCACACCAATAGGCAGACATAGTTAGTCAGTAGGCCTACTGCAGCATCGGTATTGTGTTACGGATAATTTCAGGACTGAGGAAATTAACAAGGGAACAGGATAGAGATGGGTTATATGAGGTAAAAATCCTTGTACTCAAACAGAGACTGTATGCTGCGTTCCATAATTTGTACTCCTGTCAGATTGTGTTGCTCATAACCACGCGTTTTATTATTGCTCAGCTAGGAATTACTACATTATAGTTGATCGTACATTGTGTTCAGAGAGTCGAACGGGAAAGTTCAATTGCTTACTCATTAATGTTTTACTGTTCACTGAAATGACCCTTCTAGACACAACGAGAACTGCGCCAATCTCATTTGCCTGAGCGAATGAGCTGGTGATGTCAGCACAAAATCATTCGTGATCATGCAACATAGGAATGTGAAACACTGAACGATCATTGTTAAAAGGCAACGAGAAGTGAACGAGCCAACAGTGGTTTTTATGCCGACTGAAATTCAATAACCTGCGAGAAGCGAATGATTCTCCTCCGTCGCTCAGTCATTGGCTCGCGTTTAAACTGAATGATTATCATTCACTTTTGTTCATTTGAATCATTTTTTTAATGATTACACTATGCAACAAATTTTTAAAAAAAAATTGTAAATAAATCGAAAATAATTGATGTTTCTGTAAAATTAAAACCTGCTGATCTCACCGGTAACATTGAATACTAGCGGCACATCTCATTTTTAAGTTACAAACCATTTCCTTTATTTAAGATGCTAACAGTTTGGACGTACCCTAATATTACTATTCTACTGTTTTTGGTGGAAAATGACGCTTGGATCTTGACTTCCTCCTGTAAGAAACATTACTTTCCCTCTGTAAGAACCAGCAAAAGTCGCCCATCATATTCGGATTGTACTTCCCTTTGTAACGGTCTTCAATGACTGAGATGTCTTGTGTGTGTAATACGCAGTGAATAGAAGCCATTGATTTCAATGGTTTCGTTTACATGAGCGTATTATGCACGATGTACAATCTCGTGAAAAAATACGCAGCATGACCATGTGGAGCATATTACACACTGCAATAAGCCATTCAAGTGAATGGGCGGACACAAATACGCAGCGAGTACGCAGGAAAGCTGCTTATTTGTGCACCATTTCAATGAGCCGGTCTACATGTTTTTTTAAGCGCAAATATGCAGCGTATTTGTGCACTTAAAAACACGCCAGAGCAGGTGAAAAACATGGGCGTAAGCAATTTTCAGTCGTACAAATACATATCGTATTTGCATGACTAAAAGCGCTTACGTCCATGGGAATGAGCCCCAATAGTGACCCCTATAGTAGCCCCAGTAGCAATAGTGATCCCCACAGTGGCCTCAGTAGTAATAGTGTAATGGCCCAGAATGTATATTTTTTTGGCCCCTCCATAAATGTCATACATGTCATGTGTTTTGTAGTTGTGCTGTGCAAAATTGTCCAGTCATGTTGTTATTTGTATTGCACAGCTACAGCAAGTGAGAGGTTAATTTTTGCATGAGACTGGGAGATGCCTGCAATGTATCAATAGTTGTCTAGTCATGTGGTATGTGAGAGAATTATAAATATGAGAGTCAGAGTAAGAATTCCATTTCTTCTGGGTTCCTGAGTAAGAATGCCAGCCACATGGGAGTACCTTCAACCCTCATGTGGTGAAGAATGGAAGAGGAGGAGCGGTTTATGAGGATCTATATGTCAGTAACCGCGGAGGAGTGAGAATTGTCCAGGAATGGTGCCTGTCAGATAACTTGGCCTGTAGGACCGGTGTCATCCTGTGTTTTCCTCCCGGACCTTCAGTCTACTCTTTTGCCTACACGGCCATCTCGTATCCTTGTGCCTTGTACTGAGTTCATGTCAAGTAAAGTTTTGCCAGGCTCAGACCATTCCCAGGGACCTGAGGTACATTACGCAAGTCTGCGGTTCATTTATTTACTGCCAAGGGTCATTCCGGTGGGTAACAGAATGGTGGCGTCACCCATGACAACCTTGTATCCTGTTCTCATGCTTATTGGCATCCGTCTCTTAGAGGTGTCCGGAAGAGGCCCAGCGCTGCTCTGGCAGTGGCTACGTGTGTCCCTCTTGGAAGGAGCCAGTGACAAGTGTCCACTCTACCCTCCCAGCTCCTCAACGTATGCCCTGTGTCTGGAGTTATCCTACTGAACGCTGCTGCAACCTACTTCTATTTGGCGTTAGCATGAACAGGATCATCTCCTCTGTCACCCTAAGGGATGCTGTAATAGTGACCCCCCATAATGGGCACAATAGTAAGTGACCCACAGAGAGGACCCAGTAGTAACATGGTCCCCTGTAGTGGCCTCAGTAGTAACAGTGTCCCCTGCAGTGGCCTCAGTAGTAACAGTAATATTGGCCCCAGTAGTAATAGTGACCACCATAGTAGTCCCACGGATGCTGCCAGCCAGAGCCATTAGCAGCCCTCCCATTGGATCAGGAAAAGGTAATCTGGCGTCATGATGCACAGGTTTTATTGCAGAAGGTATATTTGGATACAAAATTTTATCTTTCTGTTTACTGGAGAAACCTTTGGTATTTGTCATACAGAAATAACAGTCAGTATAGTGGTCTTCTTGTTTTCGGCATGCCATCGGAATGGCATTTTATGCTTGCCTTTTAGTCACTGTTTGAGATGAGTGTTACATGACACACAGATGATGAGTGGTGCCCACTTCTTATCTTGGCCACCAAGCTTTATTCTGAAATACTTGTGATAGGCACACTTTACCAAGGATGTTATTTTCCTTCACTGTGTCTAGCAGAAATTGTCTGGGTTGTTCAGACATTCTTGCTGCTTAAGCATATTGTTATTACATTTTGAAAAATAGTCCCAGTCTAACCAATGGCCTGTAAAAACAAAGTTGATTATTTACAACTTACTGGTGGATGATCTGTAGCATTTCTGCCACGTGGAAACATACCCTATGTGTTACATATACCTACCCTTATAGTGTTCAATCAGCGCACGGTGTGTAACATTGATTCCGAAATAGTTTTGCAATCACTTTTGTTATTCTTTTCATTAAGCAAGGTTAGTGGCGAGCCTACTAGATTAATTATAGATTAATCTAGATAAAGAACCTCATGTGGTGCAGAGTGTAAGCTCTTGCCTACGACCTGAAGGTTGCAAGTTCAATCCCTGCATGACTTGGGTAGCTGGCTCAAGGTTGACTCATCCTTCCAAGTTCAGTAAAATGAGAACCCAGCTTGGTGGGGGGTAATAAGTAATAATTACCTGAAAGCGCTGCTGAATAAGTTGGTGCTATACAAATACCAAGATTTAATTGTATAGGCATATTTCCAAAGAATAAAGTACAACAGCAATTGGATTACATTATTCCCCATAACTGGAAAACATTATGTGGCAAAAAAAAATGTCTATCATATTTGAATTCAGCGCACTAAAGTTACTATGAGCTGCTTATCACAAAAATTGTGTTGCACAATGTAATCGTTCTGTCTAAACGCACCTTATCTCCTGTGTTCCCAAATAAATATTGTAAACTTTGCTTACTCCATCTGCTGCATCATATCCTGAAACTTGTGTCGTTATACTGTAGTGGCCCAGAGTTAGTGGGGCCTCTTCATCAGTGTGAATGTATTTGTTTCGTGCCTATTGTATTGTCGGTATCTTCAATGTGAATGAACATGACGTGTACTGCACCTCTGCAGCACTGAATGGGTTACTGTCTGGGTTCTGTCTGGAAATGTATCTTTTGTGTGTCATGTGACCTCGTGTATATATATATATATATATATATATATATATATAATTGCAAGGTGTGTACAAGGAGCCTTTTAGGATTTTTGGTTCGAGAGTCTGAAAGAGTTCTGTTCTGGACTCGCCAGAGAGAGGAGTCCTTGGAGCTTTTGCAAGTGAGCCACACAGAGACCTTCAGCTCTGTGTGGTCCAGAATGGAAGAGGCTGAGAGGAATCCAAAGCCTATCCTGGGCCTGCTTTACCCAGGAGATGCCAGTGTTAGTCCTAAACACTGAGAGAGAGAGAATGCTGCATACCCCTTTCCAAATGTAAATGATGACCGGTAGAGAGCTGGAGAGAGAAGGAAGAGTGTTGCCGGGATCAGGACTCACAGATAACGGGACTGTGCTTTTTTCTGCCTACCTGTGAATCCTCCCTGTCACTTGCGTTTTACCCTGTTTTCCCTGCTGACGTGTATTACTGAACTGTACCAAGTTATTGCACGTAAACAAGCTTCACCGGCCGTTCCCGGTTTGGCTCTGAAATTTAAATTTCTGTGTGCGGACTCTTTATTGCTAACAACTGGATTCACCGCAGATAATGGAACAGTGGCGTCACAAGTGACAAAAGGGCTAAGGCAATCCATTAGTGGGTTTCCCTATTTAATAGCCTGCCCTCGGCCCTTTGGACATGTCCCTTGTTACCCGCTGGGTGGGAAACGGTAGCTCCACCGTGACAAGGCCCAAACTCATCCCCGCTATCTCCTAGGCTGGAGCCCACTCCTCAGATGCTACAATACCTTAACAGAGGTTTATGTGGAGGAATCTCTGGGCAGTGCTTATCCATCTGTGTATTCCATAAAAGAAGCTACTATAGCAAGTGTGTTCTGTAGTTCAGTATTGGGCTAAGTGAATATTTTCCTAATGTTTTGCCCTATTTAGAAGATAAAAAACAGGTGTAAGTAACAATGACCATGAATCCTTGATAATGCCCACACCTCACACTTGTGCCGGCTCAGCGTACGCATTCTGTGCTCCGCCAGCTATAAAAACAGTCAGCACTTTTTATTATCTCTTCAGTATCACATATTTAGCTTAGTTGTTCATGAGAACATGCAACAGACCTGGGACTTAGTATACAATGTTCAAAGCACGCAACACGCTCAATATAGAACCCAAGAATTCCATAACGACCTATTGTAATCCTTCATCCAATCTTACTTTACGTCTGCAGATGATCTGAAAGAAGCAAAACGTGCAACTTGATGAGCAGTCCTAATTATCACCTTTTACTTCTTTGACTCCAAAAGAGTTTCCCCTTTGATCCATCTGTCCATATATTATTATCTCCCAAACTTTCAGGATCATCCAAGAGCATTTTGGCGAAGCATCGATATTTACTTTAGGATAGCGGATTTCTGCTTTGCACACTTGCTGGTCTGTAGTTTTTGGGTGTTCTCCTGGACCGTAAACTGGGGCTAAAATTCTAAATAGTGCAAATTTGGCATAAGAATACAATTCCTATGGTCAGAACGATAAAACCAAAGTTGACAGACCAACATCTAAACATAAATATCCAATCCCAATCTGTTCATTGTTTTTCTGTATGTTCCAAGTTAATCGACATTCTTTCATAAGATACTAATGAGATGAGGCCTCTAATATGCTGTTCAGATGGTTTGGCAATGTTCCCGGTAATATTCCATTGTTAATCTACAAAATGTCGATCTTTGTCCTTGGTGTGTAGGAGTATAAAATGCCCAAATGTGCAAACAATGGGGTAGATTTACTAATCCTGTCTAATATTTGGACTAGACAGTCTGAAAATATGCCAAATTTATCATGGTGACTCACACTGCATAATACATTTGATACATTTCTAGACAGTATTGTCTTAAATTAGACTACCTATTGATTGGCTTAGTTTATGTCAAAGGTTTGATGCAATTTTGTGGCAAGTTTCACATTTTAAGGCCTCATTCACACAAGCGTCTATTTTGCGTGTTCATAATGCTTGCTTGTAAAAGAACCAATGGGTTCCTATAGAAGTGTTCATATGCGCAGAATTTGAAGCACAGAACAGCGCGCACCTAAAAAAGATCATCGGCTATCTTAGGTGCACATTTTACCGGAGTTTCCATTGACTCCTATGAGAGCAGGAGTTAAAGGGGTTGTCTCGCGAAAGCAAGAATCAGGAGACTGGAATCGGCACATGTGACGGGGGCGGAGCTACGCGATGATGCGTACAAGGGGCGGAGCCAAAACGCCGCTACTGCCGAGCCGAGCCGAAGGGAGAAGACCCATCTGCGCAAGCGCGTCTAAAAAAGCAAGAAGACCCCGAAATTAGACGGAGCCATGGATACGGGGACGCCAGCAACGGAGCAGGTAAGTGAATAACTTCTGTATGGCTCATATTTAATGCACGATGTATATTACAAAGTGCATTAATATGGCCATACAGAAGTACTTAACCCCACTTGCTTTCGCGAGACAACCCCTTTAATGGAAACTCCGGTAATCCCCGCGGGGAGTCCCCTCAGCACTGAACACTGTGACAGCACTGTCATAGTGTTCAGGGATTATGGGATTCCTCGTGGGGATGAAAGAATCCCCTGCCAGCTGTGACAGCTGTGGCAGAAGAGCGCAATGCTTTCCTATTGCTTTCAATGGGTCCGGCGCTGCTGCCGCCCCATTGAAAGCAATGGGATGAAGGCAATCTTCACAGTGATGATTTTCAGGGGGAAAGGGTGGCTTGAAATATAAGTCCTACCGCAAAAATCCTCCCTAGCTGCAGAAAAAAAATCTTTACTCACCTACAAGCGCTGTCTGTCTCTTCTCCCCAGTCTCAGCAGTCTTCTTCTTTCTGAAGGCCGGGGATTGAAAAATCCCCGCCTTCTGAAAGCTCTGGCTCTGATTGGCTGAGCGCTGTGACCAATCAGAGGCAGCGCTCAGCCATTGAATGACAGCTGAGCACTGGCTCTGATTGGCTGAGCGCAGGGACCAATCACAGCTATTCAATAATCGAATGTCTACGATTGGTTTCTGCGCTCAGCCAATCAGAGGCAGCACGTCCAGGAGGCCAGAAGAAAATTATGCAGAACAGTGCTGGCTAGCCGGGGAGAAGATGCACCAGAGCCCCAACAGCGCTTCTAGGTGAGTTAGGATTTTTTTTTTCAGCAGCTAGGGGTTATTTTCAGGGAAGGGCTTATATTTCAAGCCCTTCCCCCAAAATCCCTGCGGTGGTTGCCTTCATCCTACTGCTTTCAATGAGGCAGCAGAAGCGCTGGCCACATTGAAAATAATGGGATAGCATCGCAGTCCTCTGCCACAGCTATGACAGCTGTGGCAGGGGATTCTTTTATCCCCGCGGGGAGTCCCATAATCACTAAACACTGTGACAGTGTTGTCACAGTGTTCAGTGATGAGGGGACCTTTGTGGAGCAGCTGCTCCAGGGAACGGGCAAAGTTTCATGTGCAAACACTTCCCGTTCACGTATTTTTCCGCTCATGCAAGCAGCGAGTTTTTTTTATACACATGGGTGCGCAAAAAAACACTCGTCTGAATGAGGCCTAAGCCATGCTTCTTTTTCATTAAACGGCACTCCCTTTATGAATGGAATGCAAAAAGTATATAAAACACATAATTATGTGGTGTAGACATGAACACGACTGTTAATTTGTACCACTATTAGTATGAGACATTTGTATGCTTGATAAAAACCTATCGGTTGAAACGTTGCTACTATTTGGTCTACTGTGCACCCTGTATGCTCTCACGTTCTCTTCTATTTTGCCTTAAGATTGGATCCATGAATTCTGCCTCCTGGTGACTTTGCATCAATTGCCCTACTTTGCAAGTGCTCAGGATACTGCTGCTGGCACGTGTTTATTTCTACTAGCATGAACACGGCCGTCGTCAGTGCCACAACTAATCCTGGGTTCGTTGCTGAAGACAACCTGGTTCCACTTTGTTGCAGTCCAGCTTCGTTCTTCACCGGGGTGTAACAATGGGGCCACATGTCTCTGGATAGTGGACAATGACACAGTTGGAGCTGCTCATGCTCGTCAGACAATCCGACAATCCTTTCTACTGGTGGTCTGTCGAGGGCGTCCTGAGCCCCGGTCACCTTGAGTGTGTCCCATCATGCATCCATTGGTCCCAACACCTTCTAACTGTCTGGTCGGAACAATCCTGGTGGCGGCAATTCATTGATACATCTATCCAGCTTCTCACATTTCAATAATGCAGTCCTCTCAGACCGGACAAAATCTCTCTTTAAGAAGCAGTCATGCTTCTTAAAAGGTCCACAGCGCCAGCAATAGAATTGCCCTGTCTACAAGTGGGAGCAGCTACCTGTGAATAGCAGCAGCACAGCAGCCATAGCGTGAGAGATACAGAGACACTGCAAAGCGCCATGCACCAGGCACTTTATGGTTATATTTATGTGAATTGGGAATCTGTAATTATTCATAATTGTTTGGTATGAATTTTTGTACATAGATTTTTGTATTTTGCAGCATTTGGGCACTTTATCTTTGTGTTTTATCACTCCTCTGCTCTCATTTGCGGTGAATATCGCCTTAGACTCCGCCATTTTGTTTTCCTGCGTACCTAGATCACTGTTGCTATAAGCTACAAACACAAAATTTTGAAAACATATATTAGACACATAAGGCTTTCATGTGATGTAACATTCATTACCATAGAAATAAAAAAAGAACACAAAGACTTATCAGCACCCCCTCGTATAACCGCGGGCCAGTGGGCGGAAAGTGGACCATTGACTGTAATAGGGTCCATCCACTTTCTGCCTAGCTTTTAGACAGAAGCAAAAGCACTGCATGCAGCGGGTTTTTTTTCTGGTATTTTGAGCCGGATCTGCGACGGAACTTCTGGCTGGAGATGGCGACGCAGATGTGAAATCAGCCTTATATGTTAAAGTCTTCTAATATCGTTGCTTCTCTGCCAAATTGTATTTGAAGCCATAACAACATTTTAATTACTGAGGCTCTTGAATAGATGACATTGGTAGACCCCACAAGAAGAAGTTGCTTTTATCATGTAGTTTATCCTGTGCTTCGGTCTATGAACAAGACACAGAGTGTCGTTCCAGACAAGTATTTTCTTTGGCTGCTCTGGACGGTCTTCTAGATACTTTGTCATCTCTGTTCTGAGGGCAGCGAGACTTTCCATTCCTTAAGCTGAAACAGCAACTTTGTGTCTTCAGCAGGAGACACTTGTAATTGGCTCCCCAGATTGTTTTTTGTTGTTATTTTAACTAGTGTAAAGGATATTATTTTCTGTAGTTTATTTACTATACCAAGATAGACGCAAAGAGAAAGCTGTTGTTCTCTGGTAACAGTCATTTCTGATGAAGTGGAAGGTAAAGGCCCTTTTAGACACAACAGCTTTCGCTCAAAAATCGCTCAAAGACGTTTTTTGAGCAATATTCGTTGTGTCTAACTGCACTGACATCGTTCAGTTTTCATTAAGCCATCGCTGATCTTTCAGCATGCTGAAAGATCAGCGATCAGTTATCAAGAGTTCATACTATTTCAGCTGTATCCCGCTCCCCGAAGACAGGCTGCGTATAAAGAACACAGCTATCCAGCTGTGTTCTTCATCTCCCTCTCTGAGCGCTCGGTTGTATAACAGCCGAGCGCTTCAAGTGGGGAACAGCTGGATGCAGAAAACAAGCAGCCCCGCTTGACTTCTGCATCCCCCGTTCGAGGCGCTCGGCTGTATAACAGCCGGGTGCTCCGTGCAGAGAACAGCTGGATGCAGAAGCCAAGCTGCCTTGCTTGTCTTCTGCATCCCCTGCTTGGAGCGCTCGTCTATATAATAGCCGGGTGCTCTGAGCAGGGAACAGCTGGATGCAGAAGACAAGTGAGGCCACTGCGCTTGTCTTCTACATCCTCCACTTGGAGTGCTCGGCTGCATAACTTCCCTGAGTGGGGAACAGCTGGATGCAGAAGACAAGCGGCCCCGCTTGTCTTCTACATTCCCTGCTCGGAGCGCAAGGTGATCGCTGAACGTTTGCGCTGTAAAAAAGCACACACTGATTATCGCTCAAAAATCACTCAAAAGATTTTTTGAGCGATAATCGTTGTCTTAACCAGGCTTGACTGTGACTGCATTATCCTTCAATAAACTAGTCAGTTGTCCTGAATATATTATAATTATATTTTATATGTATTTCCGTAAAGTTTTTTTTATCTGCAAGCTAAGATCTCAAAGTGTTAAAGGTCACATGTAAGAAGTTGTACCAGGGAAAGATGGATTTCCTCTTGCAGAATGATTATAGACCATTAACAGTTGAACAGATGTCTTTACTGAACATGATTGAATAGTGGCACAAAAAGCTTAAAGGGGTTTTCTGAGAAAAATACTATTGATGACCTTTCCTTAGGATCCTCAGGATAGGTCATCAATAGTATTTTCCACGAAAAACCACTTTAATGGTTACAGTTCACTTTAAAATGAATCTGTCAGCTTCAACGTACTTTCCAAACTGCAGGCATGATGATATAGAGCAGGAGAAGCCGAGCAGATTTATATATAGTTTATGGGGAAAGCTTCAGTATAACTTGTAATTTATACATTTATATCTTTGCACAATCTGAGTGGAACAGTCCAATGGATGGAGCTATTAGCATAGTCATTCACAGATAGCTCCACCCATTGGACTGTTCGACTCCGAATGCACAGAGATACACTACCGTTCAAAAGTTTGGGGTCACCCAAACAATTTTGTGTTTTCCATGAAAAGTCACACTTATTCACCACCATGCGTTGTGAAATGAATAGAAAATAGAGTCAAGACATTGACAAGGTTAGAAATAATGATTTGTATTTGAAATAACATTGTTTTTACATCAAACTTTGCTTTCGTCAAAGAATCCTCCTTTTGCAGCAATTACAGCATTGCACACCTTTGACATTCTAGCTGTTAATTTGTTGAGGTAAGCTTGTGAAATTGCACCCCACGCTTCTAGAAGCATCTCCCACAAGTTGGATTGGTTGGATGGGCACTTCTGGCGTACCATACGGTCAAGGTGCTCCCACAACAGCTCAATGGGGTTCAGATCTGGTGACTGCGCTGGCCACTCCATTACCGATAGAATACCAGCTGCCTGCTTCTGCTGTAAATAGTTCTTGCACAATTTGGAGGTGTGTTTAGGGTCATTGTCCTGTTGTAGGATGAAATTGGTTCCAATCAAGCGCTGTCCACTGGGTATGGCATGGCGTTGCAAAATGGAGTGATAGCCTTCCTTATTCAGAATCCCTTTTACCCTGTACAAATCTCCCACCTTACCAGCACCAAAGCAACCCCAGACCATCACATTACCTCCACCATGCTTAACAGATGGCGTCAGGCATTCTTCCAGCATCTTTTCATTTGTTCTGCGTCTCACAAACGTTCTTCTTTGTGATCCAAACACCTCAAACTTGGATTCATCCGTCCACAACACTTTTTTCCAGTCTTCCTCTGTCCAATGTCTATGTTCTTTTGCCCATCTTAATCTTTTTCTTTTATTGGCCAGTCTCAGATATGGCTTTTTCTTTGCCACTCTGCCCTGAAGCCCAAAATCCCGCAGCCGCCTCTTCACTGTAGATGTTGACACTGGTGTTTTGCGGGTACTATTTAATGAAGATGCCAGTTGGGTACCTGTGAGGCGTCTGTTTCTCAAACTAGAGACTCTAATGTGCTTATCTTCTTGCTTAGTTGTGCAACGCGGCCTCCCACTTCTTTTTCTACTCTGGTTAGAGCCTGTTTGTGCTGTCCTCTGAAGGGAGTAGTACACACCGTTGTAGGAAATCTTCAATTTCTTAGCAATTTCTCGCATGGAATAGCCTTCATTTCTAAGAACAAGAATAGACTGTCGAGTTTCAGATGAAAGTTCTCTTTTTCTGGCCATTTTGAGCGTTTAATTGACCCCACAAATGTGATGCTCCAGAAACTCAATCTGCTCACAGGAAGGTCAGTTTTGTAGCTTCTGTAACGAGCTAGACTGTTTTCAGATGTGTGAACATGATTGCACAAGGGTTTTCTAATCATCAATTAGCCTTCTGAGCCAATGAGCAAACACATTGTACCATTAGAACACTGGAGTGATAGTTGCTGGAAATGGGCCTCTATTCACCTTTGTAGATTTTGCACAAAAAACCAGGCATTTGCAGCTAGAATAGTCAGTTACCACATTAGCAATGTATAGAGTGCATTTGTTTAAAGTTAGGACTAGTTTAAAGTTATCTTCATTGAAAAGTACAGTGCTTTTCCTTCAAAAATAAGGACATTTCAATGTGACCCCAAACTTTTGAACGGTAGTGTATAAATTATAAGATACAAGTTACACTGAATATTTCCCTATAAAACTATATATTAGTCTGCTCCGCTCCTTCTATTCTGTAATATGATGCCTGCAGTTTTGATAACATGTTTGAGCGGACAGACTCCTTTTAAAAGGACACAGTAATCACGGTGGTTGCAGATCACTCCTGGGGACGCTCTTGCTTGTAGGCTACTAGTCACTTTTGGGGGTGAACATTCTGGAACCCAACACACACCCAATCTTTCATACCAGACAAGCAACTTTCAGGCAGTGCTCACACAAATGGGTCGGATTCCACAAGCATATATTCACAACGGGAGACCTACAATTGATCGTCCACGTCAGTAAGGTTGGGCTCACACAAGTGTGTGGTAAGACGCTGCGTGCATAATGCAGCATTTTCCTGCTGTGTGACCTGGCATATCACCACGTGTGGCAGCAATTGTTTCTCACGCAGCCTGTTATGCGCAGTCTGACTTGTTTCATTGGTTTTTTTTAATTACCCACTCTGTCGCTTAGTTACGTTGCGTATAAACACCGCACTTGTGAATCTGCCATGTGAACAAGCCCTTCCTTCCCAAGCCCTCCACTTATTGGCTCCAGGTAACCAGGCCTGCACTAACGCTTCTCACTAGTTCCCTTAGCACTGGCATCCTCATATATACACTATGTATCCACGACCGTATTTGCCCACATAGTACACAGAGAATAGAACTCATTTATATTAATGAGTTCATTTTCATCTCCGTATTGTGTGCAGGCATTTGTCTTGCGTGGAAAAACATAGGACCTGCTCTAATTCCTGTGTATTTGCTCACCAGGGAAGGTGCGCGAATATGAGCGCAAAATGCAGTAACATGTACAATGCGCTGCGCAATTGTGTAAAAAATATAACACATCTGGACATCATTAGGCTAAATAGCTGCAGGATGTTGCAGCGGAATCAGGCCCTGTGCCCGGCCGGTGACCCCCTGTACCTGTCTCAATTCTTCATAGTCTGTATTGCTAGACGATGACACGGATTTAATGGAAGCAGTCCACACGGAATCCGTGCTGAAATAGAACATGCTGCGATTATCCCTCCATGAGTAGAAAATCGCAATTGATTTCTGCCTGCTCGTGGACATGGAAAAGCGATTTTCAATAGTATGATTATGGGCAGTATTTGCTGCGGAATCCAGATGCAGACGCCCGCTCCGGATTCCGCAATGTAAATACGCCCGTGTGTATTGGGCCTTAGGGTGCAAGAGGTCCTGGGTTCAAATGCTCCATAAGCCCTTGTCTTTAAGAGGTTCCCAGATGCCTTCTACCTCATTATCTTGTTTGTTTTGCCTTCCTCTGGATCAACATTGGGCAAGGGAAGGGGGGGGTTAATAGGCTGAACTGGATGCACATATGTCTTTTTCCACGTAACATACTATGTTACTATGTAAGGACCAACATTGTGATTGTGTTACTGTTTGTAACTTGTCAATACAAGGTAGAAGCGCCCATGATGTGGCCCTGGCTGCTGCTGCTCATGGAAAAATCAGAAAATGAAAAACCCAAACACAAACATTTTATTACAATCATCATCTTTAATCTATGTAGCACCAAGAACATCAAGGATGGTTTACAATTCATTATCCCCAAGAGTAACATGATGCAACCACAAAGGGAACAGTAAGGAGAGGAGCTTGCTCTGCAACGTACATGATAATAGAAATGTTAAATACTTGACACATCACAGCAAAATGTCTGTATGTAGTCATACAATGTGGTTCTTCTAGATCACAAGTCTTAATTTTACACGTACTAACTTATGCAAAGGAATTATTAGTAGTACAACTTTTAAAGTTGTCCAAGATTAGGAAAACTAACCTGCTTTATTTCCAGAAACAGCACCAGCCCTGCCCACCTCTTAACTACATCCTGAGGATCAGATTTAGCCACAACGGCCATTGAGTGACAGAATTGAGATTAGGAATTTTTTAGTTTCCTGGGGGATCTTTCTCCTGGTATTTTTGGCATATTTTGGTCAGGTCAATGTCCTAGGGATTGCAGATAAAGTGTGTAAAATAAGTGAATGAAAATCTACATAGTTCAAGTATAGTTACTAAATGGTACAGTACTGAGTCTGAAATGACGTGAATAGAGATGAGCGAGCATACTCGATAAGGCAAACTACTTGAGCGCGTAGTGCCTTATTCAAGTACCTGCCCGCTCGTCTCTAAAGATTCGGGTGCCGGCAGGGTGCGTGGAGCCGCGGGGGAGAGCGGGGAGGAACGGAGGGGAGATCTCTCTCTCCCTCTCCCCCCCCCCCCCCCCCGCTTCCCCCTGCTCACCGCCGCAACTCACTTGTCACCCGCGCCGGCACCCGAATCTTTAGAGACGAGCAGGCAGGTACTCGAATTAGGCACTACTCGCTCGAGTAGTTTCCCTTATCGAGTATGCTCGCTCATCTCTAGACGTGAACCCTTCTTATGAAAAAGAGTGTCTACTTTAGAAAACCCCTTTTTACAGGCTGTCTTCACAGCTGTGATGGAGGGGAGATTCCATTTTCCTGCTCCATTCGGTGAGCAGGACAGGTGAATCCCCTGGCCGAATGAGTCCGTCTTATGACAGAACTAAACAGCGCTGAACAGACGCCATTAACTATAATGGGGTCCGTTTGGTTTCCGACAGCTGCGATGGAACCTTCGACAGATGTGAAGGCAGCATTAGTAGTACTTGTTGTGTTATGGAATGGGGGCTCCTAACTGCCCCTTACCCTTTATACGCAAGACCAAAACCCTTAGCTAACAGAAAAAAGTTCATTTTTACAGAAATAATAAGATCCTAGCAGATATATTAACGATGAATGAAAAGTGCTATACATCAGGATATATTTTGTGTCGTGAGATATTTAACAACGGAAGTGAATTTGGTTTATATAGCACTAGTAAATATAAAACCCTGTTTCCAGCAGACAATATGTCTGCACAATACCCTGACATCTAATCGACAATCTATAGCAATTTCTGTTCTCCTGTAGCCATATTCCAACAACATATAGAGTACCAGCATAAAGACTAATACTATCTCTAACTTCTATGTAGTAACGTTTCTAACAATGAATGACTTGATAACTGGTCTTGCTTTATTATCATACTCCGCTTGTATCACTCAATGCTATAGACTGTTATAGTACAGGACCAGCTCTTCCTTTGCTTCTAGGGTCAATGTCAATGCTAAAGCCTATGATACCTTTTAGTTCACTGCATCTGAAAGGAAGACAATGCTATCCCTCTATACACAACAGGCCATCTTGATGTGCCCCACCTATAACATTTATACTTCCTTTCTCTAAAAGGAGCTTGTTAGGCAACAGGACCCTAAACACAAGACTATAGTCTCAAAAACTGAGATCCTATAAATTCCTGAGCTTATATTGTCTCTTTAGTTCATCGCTAGGAAATTTGTGCTGCGTCCTCAGATTTTCCTTCATCTGCCCTTTCTTGAACAAGCCCCTCTGTAGCTTCTTCTTGGATGGTAAAGTGCACCTCCGAGGAGGAAGATTCGGAGCTCAGGCTGCTGTCTACTACATTGTAGTCGGTGCAGAAACGGCTCGGCCCAAAACTGTCCTGAAGGATGGTGAACATAGAGCTCTGCTGTGGAGGCTTGGACACAGAAAGAGAAGATGTACTCTTTCTGATCTCCGTCCACAGCTTCTCCTCATCTTGGTAGAGTAGAAGTAGTTTGGATTCTTTCTCTCTCTTTTTGGATCGCATGTAGACCAGCATGATGCCCATCAGAAATACTCCATAGAAGCACAAGACGATCAGGATATAAAAATACTCCTCATTGTTATCCTTCCCATTGTTTACTTGGCTTGGTGTTTCCTGATACGAGCTGATGTCTTGGCTCGGCATGGTTGCATTAGGCATTTCTTCCATCCTCAACATTGAAGCAGAACTTCAGTCTACCAGCTAGATCTGCGTATGGATAAAAAATCTTATTAACATTCCCATAATACAGAAACAACACACAACTATTGTAAAAGTTCTGAAGTACACCTGTACATATTAAAGATTTTCCACTCAAGTCATAAGATGAACTGAAAAGTTACCTTCTCCTGAAAACTACTTTTGTCTTATCTTAGATGCTGAAAGAATAAATAGGTTTACTACAGACCCTCTATGGCATAGCAATCTGAACTGTTATGGAGTTTAAGGTTTGCTAAGAGACAACCCTTATGGGCAGTGATGAGCGAAAAGTTCAGTTCGACCGGTTTTCTGAACTTTTGCAAAAAGTTTGGTGCAGTCTAAATTAGTTTGAACTGAACCGAAAGTTCACTAAAACCCCTAAAACTGGTGTATAATACTGTGTAAGAGCCATTAAAGCCCTGTATAAAGGCTTCTTTCCACAGGCCTATGTGTAAAACACTTCGGGTCTCCCCACTGCATTGTACGGATTTTGTAAACATAGTCTCTGCCGGCAGAGAGCTGGCAGAGGCCTCGTATGGCTGCAAGTGCACTTCGCATGGCCACATATCAAACACTCATGGAAATGCGTAGTGTTTTTTTTTTTTTTTTTTTCAATTTCCCACTCTGTTTCAGAGCAGGAATGTATATGAAGATGCTGCCTATAGGCAATGTATATGCTGCATGTACGCAGTGTCTACACATACATGTGCATGGATCAATGAAAGTCCATTGACTCTTATTGACTCCATTCATCGCGTATCACGTGGCCGTGCAACGTATGCATAATATGCAGTGAAAACACGGTGGTGGACATGAGCCCTAGGGTTCTCAAAGTGTTATACAGAGCTTTCATGGTTCTTAGACAGTCTTATACATCAGTGTTCTGGACTAGTGTTGAGTGAACCGAACCAGTAGAACCCTCTGTGCCAATCAAAACTTTTAGCAAAGCTTGACCGGAAACAGGGTTCTACTGTTTGGTTCACTCAACAGTACTTATGGGCAATGTCATTGATGCCATTGATGTCTGTAACTTGGCGTATGTTGCCCATGTAGGAGACTAAGGTATTGATTGAAATATTACATAAAAGGCTGCTCAGAGCCCAACATATACAGATGATAATATTATTAGTTTCGTGGCAAGTGCTCTCAAGTACAAAAAACTACAACGTTGCAGAGGTGATAGAAATGATCCGAGCACTTCTAAAGCTTTTCATTGTTCTTAGATTATAAGTAGCACCCACTTTATGGCTGGACTCTGATGAGTACACTTCCGATATTACCATATTGGGAATAAGAGCCCTCTAAGAACCATCCTTAGCTTTTTTATATTTTATGTGACATTGTCCCAATATATAATAACACACAAATCTGGTTAAATGCCACATGACTGAATGCACAGATAACCAAGTCCGAAATGAGTGCTCACATTTAGGTTGTACACTTGTTAGAATACTTCGTGTCATGTTCATCCCTATTCTATGTAGAATAAGTTGTTCTCATAGATGTTTCTGGAATTTTCCTCCAAAGGAAGTGGTGAGTGCGGTTAGGAAGCAGTTCAATTGTCACACAGTTATCTGAATAAAACACTATAAGATGTAGTGGTGCTATGTCCATAAAGGTTGGTGAAATAGATAATTGTGGCTTCGTTTACAGGGTGGTGTCACATACAATGTGAACTCTCCAAAAGACCACCCCACATCTACACCAGAATTTTTGGTGACAGATTTACAGATCTTCTACATGACTGTATAAAGGTTTTCAGAAGTTGTGGAGAAAATGCTGCAAAGTAAGAATTTTTTCTCAAAAATAAAACAATCTCATTGGTTCCAAATTCATTCTGCAACAGGACAACAACCCCAAACATCTAGCCAATGTCATTAACAACTATACTCAGCATAAAGAAGAACAAGAAGTCCTGGAAGTGATGGTATGGCCCCACAGAGCCCTGATCTCAACATCATGAAGTCTGTCTGGGTTTAAATGAAAAGACAGAAGGATTTGAGCAAGCTACTTCCACAGAAGATCTCTAGTTAGTTCTCCAAGATGTTTGCAACAATCTTTCTGCTGGGTTCCTTTAAAATACCATGTACAAGTGTACCTAGACGGATTGATGCTGTTTTGAAGGCAAAGGTCCGTCACACCAAATATTGGTTTGATTTAGATTTCTCTTTTGTTCATTCATTTTGCATTTTGCTAAGTGACAAAAAACGATTAACTTTTTTTTTAAAACATTCTTACTTTGCAGCAATTTATTTCCACAACTGTCTAATACTTTTACACAGTATTGTACTTATATTGGCTTATTATTTGGGAGGATCACCTCCCAGAAGACCATTTTTCACTGCAATTTCTTGGTGGTCGTCTCCTAAAGACTTCACTGTATATTACACATCATGGCCTACTAGACTATATTGTACCTCAAAATGAATTATTAAAACATTTACAGGAAGTAGTCTAATCAAGCTATACATGATATTAAGTATGCACAGAGATAAACTGTATGGGATATTCTATTAAGTGGACTTACGTGTGAGAAGCACTTGGAAAGCAAACTCAGTGAGATCTGCAGGTCTTGTTCTCTGTGTCTCTTGAAAGCTGCAAGCAGTTCCCAAGTGATGTTCTGGCATCTGCTTGAGCAGCAGGGTCATATATAGGCAGCTGTGGACGTCTGCGTGACACGGTGTAGAGGAGGGAGGGTGCAGGCTTGTGCTTGAAGACACGCAGAACATCCCACTGAACTTGTGACAGCCACAAGGGGGAGAGCAGAAGACAGAGGAAAAGTAGAACTTGAGACTTCTAGGTCTGATTGAAATTAGCAAAGTAAATGAAGCCAAAAAGAATTTACTGTACATGGTTATCCTCATATCTGAAGGCGCTGACAGTAATGACTTCCATCATGGAACTCTTGCAGATTGAGTCATGGGTCACAAGTAGACTGTAAATTGGACATGCAAAACTGAAGCTGTAATATTAACGCTCCTGCTCCTCACACTACCAAGGAGAAACATAGAAAATCCAACACAAAAATTGTGTCTTGCGTAAAATCAGTAATGATATTCGTTGCAAGGCATAGAAGCCGAGGAGCGACCCAGAGCTTGTATCTCCCTCTAGTGGGAATATTAGTAGAGACTGCAGTTAATGTACAGGGTGACTCAAAAGAATGGTTCAAAAGTAAAGCTGATTTCTTCATACATGAAGTGACATACAACAGCCAGAATGACATGAAAAGATAGAAGAACTTGTCACATTTTTAATGCACCTGAGAACGGTTTCACACTAGCAAACGCAATTTGGTCGTGAGAAAATCGCAACCAAATTGTGTCTTTTTTCCAGTGATTTTTGAGCATCAGCGCTGATTTTTCACGCCAGAAAAATCATGTGATTTTTTTAGCACGAAAGTCAATAGGACTTTCTAATATTAAGAACACCTTACACACAAAAAACACAACTTCTTGCTTTGTGATGCGATAAAAAGGGAAACATGGGAGATAAGAAAAAGCCAAATGCAGAAAGATAGGACATGGCGCGATTTTGTTTTTAACGCAACATAGCATGGATGAAAACATCGCAAATGAGAAGGAAACCATTGAAAAGCCCGGGTTTCATAATTGTACATTTTCACTCGCTCTCAAAAATCGCATGATTTTATCGCAAGTGGGAAGGCACCCTCAGGCCACACTTACGTATCTGTTTTTTTTACCACGATTACTCTGGTATAACTATCAAAAAAATCAAATACCATTGATTTTAAAGGAGCCTTGTGTAATACCCCAGAGTTGGGTTCCCACAGCACTTTTATAGCTACTTCATGTGGAGTGTGTATGTGTGTTAATGGTTTGTTATGTGTATTAACCATAAAGGGGCACCAAGGGTTAATCTCTGGGGTCTTCTCTTACTAACACTGCATGACTGTGCAGAATGTACCCTAACCTGCTCTGTCACCTGTCAATCACCCCTAGCTAGGACTGGGATTGTGTAGTGAGGATTTCCTTAGCCCAGTATTGGTTAGTGGGGAGAGTATAAAAGACAGGGTGTGGGTGGAGTTAGTGAGAGAGGAGTAGAGTAGTAAGTGAGCAGTGAAGAGTGAAGAGAGGAAGAGGAGGTGGGTGTGCCTAGTCCAGGCTAGCCATGAAAATAGGTCCTACTCTGATAATAAAACATACCCCGGTTTTCAGGGGAGGCTTGAAATATAAGGCCTCCCCCGAAAATAGGACCTTGCTAACCTGCATAAAAATAAAAAATCAATGCTCATCTGGTTCACGGCATCCCGATGGTCTCCGGCGGCGCTGCGGCAAACTGTGAATGACATCACTGAATGGCTGTGATTGGCTCATTGAGTGCCGGCTGTAATTGGCTGCTAGTGCTTGATTAGCCAATCACAACGCTTGCTTTGCTGGAGGCGGGGTATTCAAAGCACCATCACCAGAAGAAGCTGAGATGGCAGACGGGGAGGACACTGCAGTTTTCCGCAGCGCTGACGGAGACCATCGCAAGGCATTGGGACACCACGGACCAGGTGAGTATAAGGCCCCCCCCCCCCAAAAAAAATGAGACACTGTGCCTCTTTTGGGGCAAAAATTAATATAAGACAGTGTTGATATTGTCCCTGCAAAATCAGATGTCAGTGTGTCCACAGGAGAGCCGGCAATATTCCCTCCATTCCTCCACAAATAATCTTCAAGCACAGTGCCACCTAACCTAGTCTGGCAGCCTCATTCTTCAGGAAAGCCTTAAGGAATGCATGTATGGTATTCTGCCGACACCTGGAGAATATACTGCCTGTAATTCTGGAGAATTGTGAATATTATATTTGTTCCGCGAGTTCCAGTAAACTGTGTGCCTTTGGTTTTACTGATGTTTCCATGGACTTGTCTCTTTATTTCATCACTGCGACACCCTCATCCAAAGGAGCTGGCATCACATCAAACATACACTAGTTATTCTCGCCAAGAATCCCTATTGCAATCCCAACTACTGCACGAGCCACCATTTTACGCCAGGTAGCAACCACCATTACAAGCTAAGAGTTAGCGCACCCACTCGGACTACTCCGGCCGACTCCTGCTCACTGCACTTGCAGACATGTGCTTGAAATGCTAGAAAGCGCTGTGATTTTCAAGTGCTGTCTGCTCTATTTTACCGCAATTAACGCACCTCCTCACCCATCAAACCGCTGTCAGACGCAGAAATCGCTGCGTTTTGTCGACCTTGTGTGTGAGAGTGGCTTTACAGATGTTTGACGTGGGCACCGTTGATGACACGTCAGATGTCAAGTCAGTAATCCAGTTCTTCCCAGATGTGTCCTGGGATATCCTCTATATTGATTTCATTACAGCGAAGATACGTTGTTTTTAGGTTGTCTAGTGTCGCCAACGGTGGCCATATTGAACATCTGTAAGGTGTATTAATAACTTGAAGAGTTCTTCTATCTTTTTAGGTCATTCTGGCTGTTGTATGGCAATCCATATATAAAGAAATCAGATTTACTTTTACACAATTCTTTTTGAATCATCCTGCATTATGTACAACGTAGAGCAAACATGTCAAACACAAGGCCCACGGCTTGAATCCAGCCCACCACCTCATTTTGTGTGGCCCACCATCTGTGCATCAAAACTATCAGGAACTCTACTCACCCAGCCTGCAGCTCCAGTCTGGCGGCGGTGGTATAGTCTGTGACTGCTGACCTCTCCACCATGGCATATGCGTGTGCCATTCTGTACGCAGCACAGATGCTGAGGTGAGAGGTCAGTGGTCACAGACTCAGCAGTGGCTGTCACCACCGGACCTGAGTTGCAGGCTAGGTGTAGTGGCCCAGAACACCATCCTGGTCCGCTCTATAAATGTCATACATGTTTGTCCTATGTGGATGCACTGTGCAAAGCTTGTCCTGTCATATCCAGTGTGTGTTGCACAGCTGCGGCGCTTGATAGGCTAACTGTAAAAAAATCATTGCCGGCATGTAAATATATCAGTTTGTCTTGTCATGTGGTATGAAAAAAGGTATATATGGGAGAGATAGAGAGCGGGAAAGGAGTTCCATCTTCAGGAGTTCCTACAGTGTGCTGACACAGAGCCGCATGGAAGCACCTTCAGTTTCCATGTAGGTGAAGATGGAGGAACAGGAGGGACATCCCATAGCATTTGGAGTGTGGATGTGAGAGGAGTGAGTCCGTGCAACAGATAGAGAGAGAGCGTACTGCCCAAGTTCCAAACAGGTACCGTTCATACTACAGGCTTTTCCTGTGTGGCTGTCCGTAGTTAGGATCACTGCATAGAAGTACATTATTATGACACCCACGTCTGCCATGCGGGGTGTTTATTGGCTAAGCCTTCCTTTAGTAATTGTCTGCGAGAGTGACCCCTAACCCCCTTCCTCCTCTGGAGTGCTCCCAATCCAGGACCGGTGACATACAGATAACGTGGACTGTAGGGCCGTATTCATCCTGTGTATCCTCCCTACCTCTGAGCTCTAGCCTGTGACTGCTTAAAGTAAATTGTACCTGCATTACCTGTTATACAAGTTTATTCTTCAGAAAAAGTTATACCGGGCCCTAACCGTTCCTAGGGACCCGAGGTACTAGACACAAGTCACTGTTACTACAGCAGTAAAGTGGGATCTGGAGCCAGTGCTCCATTAGCACCATGGTTAATCCAGCCTTAGGTTGGGTAATTGGCTCCCACAATAGTAGTAGATGATAAATAACTCGGACTTTGTGCAAGTTAAGCCTGCGGGCGTCGGGACATTTTTGCTGCAGTGTTCAAGTACGGTACTCCCTGCTCTCCTATGGACTGATTTTGCAGTAACCTGAATACAATTTCAGGCGTGTTTCACTAGCCTAGCAATTCATCAGAGGAGAATAAATGAGCGCACTTAGATATATACTCATGAGAAATAGTTCATAAAACAATAGAGCATGTAACATAACGCATTTATATATCAATCAAGACAGCATGACGCATAATGCATCTAACATCACACCAACTGAAATGCTTAGCTGGACTATCCAGATATAGATGTTAATAAGGATTAGGTAGAAGCCACCTTCCGGCTTACAATAGTTCATGTATCAATGGATCATGTCAAATAGTGAAATAAACATAGCACCAACTTAAAAAACTTATCTGATCATCCAGATATAGATGTAGCACAAGGATCTGATAAGAATCATATTTCCAGCATGCAGCACGCTAGTCGACGCCAACCACAGTGTGCTGCATGCTGGAAATATGATTCGTATCATGTCCTTGCGCTACATCTATTTCTGGATGATCAGATAAGTTGGTGCTATGTTAAAGGCAATATTTGTCATATTCTATGGATACATGAACTATTGTAAGCCGAAAAGGTGACTTCTACCTAATCCTTATTTATGTCTATATCTGGATGGTCCAGCTAAGTATTTTATTTGATGTGATGTTAAATGCATTATGCGACATGCTGTATTGCTTTATGAACTATTTCTCATGAGTGTATAGATGTATTTGTCCTTAGCTTGACTTGACTTTTAGGCCTCTTTCACATAGGCAAAGTGTTTTTTGGCTGGTCACATTATGGCCGAAAAACGCATGTACGAGGAACAGTTGCGGCCAAGTCACAACTAAATCTCGCCTTCTTTCACCCATTCACATGGACGGGTGCTGCGTATAGACGCCGCGGCCTAGAATTTCTTTGAATGATCTAAATACTTCTACTGGCTCAATACAGTCAGCTGACATAGTTTAGCAGTGCTAGCCGCTGCTAAACTCCCTCCCCTTCCCTTTGCCGGCAGCTCGTATAGAAGCCTATAGGAGCTGCCGGCTGATTGTGAACGAAAGATAGGGCAAGACCGGCCGGTATATTCGGCCCCAATGTTTTGGCACACCTAAAAAAGCAGCCACCTGAATGAAGGCATTGGAATCCAATGCTTCAGATAGTCGTGATTTTTGGACGACTTATTCACACGCGCATTTAATCGCGGCTCTTTTGACACAATAAATTGTCGGGCAAAGATCATGACCATCTGAAGCACTGGATTTCAACGCATTCATTCAGGTGGCTGCTTTTTTAGGTGTGGACCAGTAGAGACTGAGAGAGGAAAGAGTGGTACCGGGCCATGACCTACAGATACCTGTGGCTGTCGTTTCTCTTGCATCCCGTGAGTTCTTCCTGTGACATCACTTATCAAGACACTGCTAAATTGGTATTTACTGAAAAGAAGTTTGTAACCAAGTTCCAGTAAAACCACCAGTCGCCCATGTGTGTGGATTTACTACGCCAACTAGGAATTCCCCCACAGAAGCTGCGTGAGAGAGGGTTACTCCTCCAACTAGGAATCCCCCGCTGCAGAAGAAATGGTGGCTTCACGAGACACAAAACAGGACTAAAGGTAATCCAGAATTAGGTTCCCTGTTTATTAACCTGCCATCGGCCCTTAGACATGTCACTGGTTACCCTCCGGGTGGGGGATGGTAGAGCCACTGTGACAAGGCCCAAACTCTACGCCGCTGTCTCCTAGGCCGTGGCCGGCTCCTCAGACGCTGCACAAGATCTGACCTCAAACCTGGTGATCCAAACATTCTACATGAGCCACTTGTTAACAGAGCATTATATTCCCACCTCTGCACATGAAACTGGGTCTCATGAAACAATTCGTTAAAGCTTTGCCAACTGAAGGAGATTGTTTCAAGTACCTCAGTTTGGCATTTCCTAGCCTCTCATTTGAAAAAATAGAAGCCGGTGTTTTTGATGGTCCACAAATTCAGCAACTCATCAAAGATGAACATTTCTTCAGGACAATCTCAGAACTCCAAAAGAAAGCTTGGTTATTGTTCAGAGACATTGTCAGGGACTTTCTTGGGAAATAGCGAGCAAAGAATTACACCGAAATTGCCCAGAAGCTTTTGGAGAACTGCATATCCATTGTGTTAATTACCTTGGGGCGGTCAGTGATGAGCAAGGTGAACGATTTCTAATGCTGTACCACCTGTAAGATATAATTGCTTCCCATTGCACAGAAGGAACGGGGAGGAACGAGAGGTGAGCCTGCGATGGGGAGGGAGGGGAAATGGGCGATGGCCTGGTGAGTTCGGCGCATTTGCGCCGGCCTCACCAGGCCATATGAACGGGCACACAAACATTTGATTTGTGTGCCCACTCACCAGATTTTCCTCTCCCAACGTAGCGTATATCGGCCGGCCGTTTTCATGGCCAGACGATATCCGCTCGTGTGAAAGAAGCCTCCGGCTGCAAAAAAGCTGTGATCGGTCAAGAAACAACCATTTGCTTGTTCACCGGCTGATAATTGCCCTTTTTACATGGGGCCGTGATCAGGTGAATGAGCGTACAAAGAAATGTCTGTTCACAATCACTGACCCATGTAAAAGGGCCTCTCTAGAAGCCATTAGTTTGTACCTCTGATGCTGCATGTACCAACAGAAAGCTAAAATGCAAAAACTCTGTGACGAAAAGGAAGACTTCTGCTTGGAGGGAGAGAACACCTTTCTGCAACTCCATGTACTTCCCAGCAAAATGCACTAGCCGATGGATTCCGGCCAACTCACACATTATGGCTGGACCCTATCCATCTGTTCAAGTGCTATGAATCAGCGCATCTCATTTGTATTCAAAATCCACATTTGCTAAGTACATAGTAATCAGTTTCCCACCAAGATGTCTCTGACGGTGCTTTCCTTCCCTTGGATTTCAGCAATGATAATTTTGCTACTGCATTCTGGTAGAGTGGGGTGTCTGGTAAGAGAACCCCAAGTAAAGAATCCCTACATAATTAGCTAATTAGGTTCTATTGAACAAAATTCTTTATTCATTTGGGATTAACAAAGGATTAAGGACTCATTCACATGAGACAGAAATTCACGTCAAAATTACCAACGCACAAAAATTGTGCCTAACTGCGCAAAAAACGGGTAATTTCCAACTATTAAGTCCCGAGCTTATTAAACACTCATATGATTGTGTGATAGGAGTCCATGGAAACTCCTGCACCTCGCACACCAAAGATAGGTCGGGTCCCATGTTTTCATGCCGCTGGGATTTTCAGTTGTGGGATTTACGTCTGAACGTTTTCATAGCAATGCATAGGTTCTATTAGCCACAATTTTTTTTTGCTTGGTTAAAGGCCCATTTACACGGAGTGATGATCGCTCAAAAATTGCTAAAAAGTGATCATTTGAGCAATAATCATTGCATCATTGCATTGCACTGCTAGCTGATCGTTAAATTCCGTCCGACCTAAAAATCGTCCTTCAGCCTTATCAGCAGTTTTCCGCAGGTAGTGCTGATAGCATTGTTTCCTGCTGGAGAACAAAGGAACTGAATGCAGATAAGACCCCTAGGGCTATTAACTGCTTTCAGCTAAGGCTTCATTTGCACACTTAATTGTTCTTAAGCAGCTGAGTAGCTGCTTAAGGCCCATTTAGAAACAACAGTTATACACTGAGGGAATCCCTATCTCGGACTTAGTATCTGTATTAGGGCTTATTCAGACGACCATATATCGACAAGGTTTTCACGCCCGGCCTATATACGGTGTCCATCTCTGCAGGGGGAGGAGGCTGTAAGAGTCGGGAGCAGTGCACAGAGCTCCCGCCCCCTCTCAGCCCCTCGGCACTATTTGCAATGGGAGGGGGCGGGACAGAGCGGAGCTAAGTCATGGAACTTAGCACAGCCCCCGTTCCTCCCATTGCAAATCATGTCAAGGGGCAGAGAGGGGGCGGGAGCTCAGTGCACTGCTTCTGGCTCTTCCAGCCTCCCCCTGCAGAGAGGAACACCGTATATCAGCCAGGCATGAAAGCCCAGCTAGCCCTGGGACAGGGTAGAGAGAATTTCCTCTAGCCCAGGATTGGTTAGTGGGGAGGTATAAAAGACAGCACTTGGGTGTGATTAGGCAGTCTAGTCCTGGAGCTCAGCCATAGAGGAAGTATAGTCTTGGAGATAGATGAGAGAAGACAGCCAGAGATAGAGACTGGGGAGTTACAAGGCGAATGTCTACATTACACAAAGTCTTTCTAAGAAGTAGTCTAGTTCTGAAGCCTAGTCATGGAGTTACAAAGAGAACATCTAAGTGTGAGCACCTAACAAGAGATGTGGTGCTGGAGTTTTAGCAGAGGAGATGGAGAGAGAAGAAAGGCAGAGAAGAGGAGTACGGGAAAAGAAACAAGTCAGTTATTTGTCTGTAAAACATTAGTCAAAGCCAGGGATGAAAGCTGGAAGTGTTCTACTGCACTACATTGCCACAGCCCCCCTGAGAAAGTGTTTCAATGCAGTGTCTACTAATGCATTGCCAAATATTCAAATATCTCAAGTCAATGTGAATCAACAGTTACTGCAAGTGAATGTAAAGGCAAAGTCAAGTACCCTCTCTCCCTGCAAATAAATGGTTGAACTGTTTTCATCAGCTACAGTCTGTTTCCTGAAGTGTCTTCCCATCATAGATACACTGCACTGAGGTGCTACACTTAATGCTCCAGGGACAAGGACTACTGCCCCCATTATTGTTGAGTTCCCCACTTTTTATATTTATGGTTTCTGCCTGTAACGGGTCCCTACCAATAGACAGGTTGGCGTCACGACGAATCACCACCTTACTATATCCGACTGCACGGGTAACAGGTTATAAAAACTGCCTGATTATACCACTGTGTGCAGCCAAGCCAGGCCAGGTTTTACCTTCAGAGCGGAGATGTAGAGCCACTGTTGACTACCAACTTGTTTCTCCGCTGTCTACCCCTCTTAGGTCTGCGCTCGGTCGTGACACTGGGAATCCAGAATGGTGAACCCCCATTCATCAACTATTGATGATCTATGCTGAGGAGAGGTGATCATTAGGAAAAGTCCTGGACAACTTCTTTAATTTATCAGAGCCATTATCAGCGGAGCGTAATCTGCATTTCTTGACTAATACACCTTTAAAATCGCAAAAGTACTTGGTGATTTCTCCAGCTTCGCCCACTGGCAGAGAGCATGGACTGCAGGCAGATGTCAACCACCCATTGGACAGTCCACCGCTAATTTGCATATGACGCGTGGCAATTTTGATGATCAATATCTCAATGATGGGGATACATTGCAAGCGGATACAGGTAACACTAGATTGCTCATATTAGCACACATGTCAGAGTGTATTCAGCTGGTAGCCGAAAATGTAGGTGACAGACTGCCTTAACATAAAATGTAGAATTATGAGATGAGCTCATCCCTTCCTTATGTAGGAGAGCATATAAAAATACAACATGTAAACTGCTGATGGGCTAATAGGAAATCTAAAATTTCCCTGGCTGTCTGTGGTATTTTCAGATGACTAATAATAAAACCGAAGAGAGTTGATGGTAATAATGATTTATTAGGGAATTTCTAGTCATTCGGTTCTTGTATATAAATGACCTCCAAACCAGGGGTTCTTATTACTGTATATTTACAGTAATAAAATGTACTTAATTGAGATGTTACGCAAAAATATTACTTCTTTGTTAGATCACATAAAATAGAACTGTTTCTTCAATTGAAATAACCTTTTTTAACCCCTTAACTCTCCAGGATATACAGTTACGTCCTGGGCGTGTGCGTGGTTTATATGGAGGGGGATTGAGAGTGCGATCCCGCTCTATATAATGCAGGTGTTGGCTTTAGCTCAGGGGCGTAACTATAGAGGATGCAGGGGATGCGTTTGCACCTGGGTCCAGGAGCCTTAGGGGGCCCATAAGGCCTCTCTTCTCTATATACGGAGCCCAGTACTATAAGTAAAGCATTATAGTTGGGGGCCCTGTTACAAGTTTTGCATCGGGGCCCGGGAGCTCCAAATTACGTCACTGCTTTAGCTGATCACAGCTGTTAACTCTTTAAATGAGCCAATTTAAGTTTAGGGGTCCTAAAACGAGCCCCGTGATGAGATGAGAGGGTGTCATTCAGTTGCCATGGAAACCATGGGCCCTCTCAAAGACTGCAAGTCCGTCATTACAGATTGCCTATCAAGCCATGTGTGTGGCATGGCTTGAAAGACTACCTATCATATCACAGTATAATGTAATACAGTATTACTTTATACTGCAGGATTGGTTAAACCAGCATAAGTTCATGTCCACTATAGGGACTAACAAAAAAAATGTAATAAATGTAAAAAGTTTTATTATTTAAAAAAAAAAAAAAAAAAGGTAACAAAAGTTTAACCCACACTTTTCCCCATATTTATAATTTAGAAAAAATCAAACGAAAAAAGTCGAAAAACATATTGGTATTGGTGCGTCGGTAAAATTCCTACATATCAAAGCACCCTGTGTAAGAAAAAAATTGAAAAAAAAATTATTTAAAAGGCAGTCCAAAATGATACCAATAGAAACTACAGGACGTCCTGCAGAAAATGAGCCCTCACACAACTATGTCGATGGAAAAATAAAAACGTTCTGGCTGTCAGAAGGTGGCGGTAGAAAATAATGTATTTTTTTCCAAAAATATTTTTTTAAGTAGTACAGCAAAAAAAAAAAAAGGTACATAAATTTGGTATCGTAGTAATCATACTGACCAATAGAATAAAGTTATTGCTATTTTACAGCAGTGTGTACAAACAACCCCACCCACAAAGATGGTGGAATCGTGTTTTTTTTCCCCTCATTTCACTTCACCTAGAATTTTTTCAGTTTTTCAGTACATTGGAATCGTGTTTTTTTTTCCCCTCATTTCACTTCACCTAGAATTTTTTCAGTTTTTCAGTACATTATAAGTTACATTAATATAGTTAAGATAAACATAACAGTCAAACAATGTTTGGCATATGGAGCCTATGGGACACATTTATGTAAGACCAGTGCATAACGCCAGTTTTAGAGAAGTCTAACTGGTGTAACATGTGCTGCATTTATCTAAGATCGGCATTTTAAATACTAGCCTTAAAGGGGTTGTCCCGCGAAAGCAAGTGGGGGTATACACTTCTGTATGGCCATATTAATGCACTTTGTAATATACATCGTGCATTAATTATGAGCCATACAGAAGTTATTCACTTACCTGTTCCGTTGCTAGCGTCCCCGTCACCATGGTGCCGTCTAATTTCAGCGTCTAATCGCCCGATTAGACGCGCTTGCGCAGTCCGGTCTTCTCCCTGGTGAATGGGGCCGCTCGTGCCGGAGAGCTGGTCCTCGTAGCTCCACCCCGTCACGTGTGCCGATTCCAGCCAATCAGGAGGCTGGAATCGGCAATGGACCGCACAGAGCCCACGGTGCACCATGGGAGAAGACCCGCGGTGCATCGTGGGTGAAGATCCCGGCGGCCATCTTAGTAAGGTAAGGAAGAAGTCGCCGCAGCGCGATGATTCGGGTAAGTACTAAACGTTTTTTTTTTTAACACATGCATTGGGTTTGTCTCGCGCCGAACGGGGGGCCAATTGAAAAAAAAAAAACTCGTTTCGGCGCGGGACAACCCCTTTAAGGCCCTTCTACACAGGCCGATAATCATGCAGTGTCCCGAGATCCAACGAGAATCTGAATGATATCATTCAGTGTAAATGCATGCGCTGACTGAACAATGAAAGAGAATTTGTTTCTTCTTGTTTAGTTTCTGCATGCAGAAAATTGAATGATGGCTTGGCCCGTGTAAATGGGAGGAGGGGGACGAGACTTGTTATTTGTATAACAACTTATTCCGCAGCGCTTTCAGGTAAATTGTTTTTATTATCCCCCCAGCAAGCTGGGTACTTATTTTACGGACCTTGGAAGGATGGAAGGCTGAGTCAACCTTGAGCTATCTGAACTTTCAGGTCATTAGTCAGAGCTTAGGACTGCATTCTGCTGCCTTAAAACTCTGCACCACACAAGGCCCAATGGAGGCTGGTGGGCCAGAATGATCCCAGCCCGCTCGGCTTCCATTCACTAGGGACGCTCACGGCTGTGTACACGATGATGGCTGGGATGACCTGTTGCATATCTGTGCTCAACAGATCGTCCTGTGTAAAAGCACCCTTAGAAAGGTTCCCATGGTGTAAGAGACACAAGCCTCTTATTACACATTTTGGGCCTCCCATCTATCTCCTATTGAAATCTACGCTGGTAAGATCTGGTGTAGATTTCCACTATAATTTATACCAGTTTCTGGTGTACATTATAGACAACTTCATGGACCCTCCCCTCCAGATATGTCCATCCACTTTTTACAAATTGTTTATGCTACAATTCTAGCATATCTGCTTTGTTGACTGGTAGGCCACTCTAACACAAGCGCTTTTTGCAGCATTTTAGCTGGCATTTTAAACGTCCGCTAAAACCACTGTACTGTACCTCCATTGATTGAGCAAAATGTAACTTTCTCAGTGGGAGAAACCAAGTATTCTTGTAGATATGATACCTTTTAATGGCTAACAAAAACACAGGATGTTATAGCGAGCTTTCAAACCTCTCAGGGTCCTTCCTCAGGCAAAATGAAATAGATCCAAAGCGGCATGCATATTTATACACAAATACATTAGCCATTAAAAGGTATCATATCTACAAGATTGTTTGGTTTCTTTTACTGAGAACAATCACATTTTGCAGTTGCTGGAACATGCTATAAAATAGATCATTTGTCATTGTTAATTGCTGAGAAACAAATTCAAAACTGACAACCGATATGGCAGCCGATCCTGTTGTCCGTTTTTGCAAACATGTCTACTGCTAAAGAATAAGAAAAATCAGTTTTAGATAATAATGTCTATTTTGCTGAAAGAAACTGTCATGGAATGCAACGTGTTAAGTTTCAGAATGCAATAAGTGTATGTTTCTTACCTTGTATTGGACTATTGACCCTTAAATAGAAGACTAAAACCTATGCTTTGTAGTGCTGGTAACTAGGATTTTAAGATAAGAAGTCAACAGACAAATTAAATAAGGCTAAGCTATGTTAACAGAGGAGACACACAACTATAGCAGAAATATTGTCTAATGCAATAACAATATCCTGACTGCAGTGATTTCCATGTCTAAGATGAGCCTTAAGAGCTTTGAGACTATTTGGTAGATGTCAATAAGCCTTATGATCAATAAGCTTTGTCACCTATGTAACACTAATCTTTGTACCAAGTAACCTTTGTATACGCCCTCTTCTTTCTGTATAAGAGTTGGTAATGTTAATAATAAAGTAGAATTCATTGAGTTCTCATGGAGAAGTGTCTTGACATAACATGGAGTGATTTCATGCTATTGATAGATAATTGCTAGCAAATATTCTCATCATGGGCTTCCAGAGCTACCAATTTGGCACCTGGCAACGAGGTCATCAGATCGGTACAGGTGTGGTCCGATAACAAAACCTATCATGATCTATGTTCCGTTCAGCTGACTTGCAGAAGTTTGGCTTTTGAGGCCTAAAATATGGATAGTACAATACACCAGTATCACTGTATGATATGTGAAAGTTCTGTTATGCAATAATGCCAATAGGCTGACATCTGTAAGCTGGTCCTTAGGCTGCAGTCACACGGGGCATAACTTCCAACGACATCTTGCGGAATGACCGCAGCAGGACCGCATTGAAATTCCACAAGATTTCTGTGACAGAAAGGCAGCTTCGCCACCTGTGTAGAGAGGAGAGAGGCCACAGCAAAAACGGCGTTACAATTGACATGCCGTGGCTTTTAATTCCGCGCGGCATGACTCTTTCAGCTCAGCTTGGCCGCAACAGCTTGTCCGCAGTGTGTGGACAAAATTTTTGCAAATCTACTCCACTTTGCTGCTTAGGCTTGGGTTTAAGATTGTCGGCGGAATTTCCGTGCTGAAAGTTCACATGGAAATTCCGCTGCAATTCCGCCCTGTGTGAACCCAGCCTTAGTGTTAAAAAATTATAGTTTGCTGCCCTGCTATTACCTGTATCTGCAGGACTCAACAACTCATCTACCCATACACTATCCTACCAAAAGTAATTGGACACCTGAGCAAGAAACAAGAGTAGTATTTATTTCCATATGTTAATACTTAGTGGGGCCTTTTTCGGCCCTAATGACATTAGATAGTCCCTGTGGCATACTTTCTACTAGCATTTGATACACTTCAGCTGGTATTTCCCTCCATTCATCCTGCAAACCTTTGGCAAGTTCTCTCAAAGAAGATGGATGCTATTCATATTTCTTGACCGACATTTATTTCAGTTTGTCCCAAAGATGCTCAGTAGGGTTCAGATCAGGACTCTCTGCAGGGCAGTCCAATCGTGGAACTTCTATATCCTCGTACCAACATAAAACAGCATGAGATTTGTGACAAGGCATGTTGTCTTGTTGGAAGTATTACTAATCATTCCCAGAGTATTGGCATATTGTCAGCAGCACATTATTGTCTAGAATGTCAGGGTCCACCTCTGTGTTCATGGTTCTTGGCAGTACAACCAACGGACCAAGACCATGCCACGGAAAACATCCCCAGATCATAACAAAAGCTCCGCCTCAATTATCTTTGGCACAACACAACAGTTAAAACTGTTAAAACTTCCGAAAGGCGGTAAACAGGCGAAAGGTGTTCCCCAGGAGTCCTGCACACCCAGGTACGTCCATCTAATTTGAAGATGGAGTAGCGCAATTCATCCTTCCATAGAATGTTCTTCCATTGCTCAACTGTCTAATGACGATGCTCCTTGCACCCTTGTACACAGGTCGATGCATTGCTGTACATGATGGGCAGCTTGTATACAGCGATATAAACCATATATCCAATAGCATGCAGTTCCCATCACAAACTATGGCTGACACCTCCAGTGGTCTACACCTTTTGTAGCATAGTCTAGGACACATGTGTCAAACACAAGGCCTGCTGCCTTGTGTTATGTGGCCCGCGGCGTGCTGACGCTGCTCACCACTGAATCGATTACCAGCTGGGATGCCGCAGCTCCCCGCTGGTAATTGCGCTGTTGCCACTGATCCCGGCGCACACTGACGTCAGTGTGCAGCCAGGATCCTCCTCCCCGAGTCCCCTGCTCTTCAGTTCCGCAGGAGAGGACTCGGGGAGGAAGCGTTCCGGGCTACACACACTGATGTCCATGTGCATCCGGGAATCAGCGAGAGAAGAGGAGGAGCGGCGCTGACAGCAGGGAGGAGGTAAGTATATGGGTTGGGGGGGCTTATAATTGTTACTGGGGGGGGCTTATTATTGTTACTGGGGGGGTCATTACTGGGGGGGGGCTTATTGTTACTGGGGGGTCATTACTGAGGGGGGGGGCTTATTATTGTTACTGGGGGGGTCATTACTGACGAGGGGCTTATTATTGTTACTGGGGGGGTCATTATTGAAGGGGGGGCTTATTGTTACTGGGGGGGTCATTACTGAGGGGGGGCTTATTATTGTTACTGGGGGGGTCATTACTGAGGGGGGGGGCTTATTATTGTTACTGGGGGGGTCATTAGGGGGGAGACTTATTATTGTTACTAGGGGGGTCATTACTGAGGGGGGGCTTATTATTGTTACTGGGGGGGTCATAACTAAGGAGGGGCTTATTATTGTTACTGGAGGGGTCATTACTGAGGGGGGCTTATTATTGTTACTGGGGGCCTCATTACTGAGGGGGGGCTTATTATTGTTACTGGGGGGGTCATTACTGGGGGGGGGGCTTATTATTGTTACTGTAGGGTCATTACTGAGGGGCCTTATTATTGTTCCTGGGGGAGTCATTACTGAGGGGGGGCTTATTATTGTTACTGGGGGGGTCATTACTGAGGGGGGCGTATTATTGTTACTGAGGGGGCTTCATTACTGGGGGGGCTTATTATTGTTACTGAGGGGGCTTCATTACTGGGGGGGCTTATTATTGTTACTGAGGGGGCTTCATTACTGGGGGGGCGCTTCTTATTGCTGAGGGGGGCACTTCATTACTGGGGGGGCGCTTCTTATTGCTGAGGGGGGGGTTAACGTTGCTATGGGGGTATTACTACTGAGGGGGTTAATATTACTAATTGGACCACTGTGGGTGTCATTATTTTTATTGGGGCCACTATCAGGGTCACTACTAGGGCTCGTTCACACGGGTGTAATTATTTGCGCTATCGAAAATCGCTTAGGCCTGTATATTTGCGTTTGCAAAAATGAACGCACGTGGGCCCATTGAAATGGTGTGCAAATATGCAGTGAATACATAGGTTTCCTGCGCATTCACCACGTATTTGCGCGGCCCATGCATACGGGTGGAAATTCCGCGGCGGGATTTCCCACAGAATTTACGCCTGTGGAAGCTGCCATAGGATTGCATTAGAAAACACAATCCTATGCAGACGGCCGCTATTTGTCCACACGAAATCTCGCGCAGAAAACAAATCCCGGCATGCTCTATTTCCGAGCCCCGCACAGAAATGTCACTCCCCGGCCGCTGGCTCCGCTCTGCGCATTACCGGTGGCCGGCGCATCACAGAGCTGGAGCCGCAGGAGCAGGTGAGTGCCGCGCTGGTTCCTGCAGGGGTTCGGGTCGGGTCCCACTGCGAGAATTCTCGCAGCGGGATCCGACCTGGCCGTCTGCAGGCGGCCTTACAATCAGCCCTTTGAAGATCACCATAAGCCTGATGTGGCCCTAGGTGAAAATGAGTTGGACACCCCTGGTCTAGGACTTGTGACATGATAATGTGAAACAATCCATTCTATTGATAGGGGTGGCCAAATACGTTTGGTAGGATAGTATCTGCACGAACAACTTGTCTGTTATCAGCCGGCGGGAAATAATATTCTTGTGTATTTCCAGCTGTAAAGTATGCAGCTATTTTGTAATCTTGTGAAGGCATTTTGCCAGCAGCTGAGATGTTGACGTAATAAGATTATAAATGATAAGCCCGTTTGTTTAATTTTACTAAATTTCCATTGTATTATCGTTTTGTGAATGTGACGCATCACAGCGAAGTATTATAGTAATGGAACAGACTCAGACGGCCCTTTTATTTATTCCTGGCTAGCTTGCGGCTATAACTTAAGGAACACAACCGCTGTCATGGAAAATGTGAGCTGTTTGCAACACAAAAGACCAGATGAGTCCAGACAAGAGGCAGCTAGAACAATACACACTTCTCCTTATCGTGCTGATGTTAAGGTGCCGTGTGACTGATCCTCCGAGTACACACAGACGTCTTGTTCACAAATATTTAATGTCCCAGAGAAGGGAACACAACAGAATGTCACAGTATATTGGGATGCGGAATTATTTACCAGACTCTTCTTACTACATTGTTTTTCTTCATATAATTACTAACACCTAATTATGGCATCAAAATAAGTTCTTCTATAATATAAGAAACAGTGCGAACGAAATACGCAGAAACGCTACTTCTGTTTATTACTTAACCCCTTAGTGACCAAGCCTGTTTGTGCCTTAATGACCAGGCCATATTTTGGAAATCTGACATGTGTCACTTTAACATATCATAACTCCGTAAACGTTTTGCATATCCAAGTGATTCTGACACTATTTTTACCACCTACATCAAGTACAATATGTGGTGAAAAAACAAACAGTTAGAATTTGTGTATATTTATTAAACGCGCCAAAATTGGGAACATTTAGAAAAAAATTGTCATTTTTTTCACATTTGCAATTGCAATATCTCAAATATGTGCAAACATACCGTACAAATTTTTGATAAGATATATTTCCATCTGTTTACTTTATTCTGGACGCACATTTAAAAAACTTTAGTTTTTTTTAACCTTTTATAGTGGCCTGGGGAGTCTTTCAGGGTAGTCACACAGTCACAAGTCCTGTAACACCTGGCCATGTGCTCATCCTGAGACATAGAAGGTGTCTTACATCTGAAAGACCCTGTCTTTCTCCTTTCTTCAAGAGCTTAAGCTAACTGCTGGGCAACAGCTGGTTGCTGATTGGCTGCTTGTCATGCAATCTCTGATTGGTAGAGGGGGAAGAGTGATATTCAAGAGCGGGAAAATGATCAGGGTGAGGCTGGATGTGGGGAGGAGTTTGAAGAGAAAGTGCGGGAGAGAAGACAGGAACTGAAGGAGGAGTTAGAGGGAGTAGTGAGGAGGTTGTCATCGGAGAAGGACGTGAGAGGAGGTGCACAGCAGTGTGGAGACGATTAACGTTGTCCGGAGTCGGAAACAAGCATTTACAAGCTTCTAAATCAAGCGCAGCACAAACTCCTGTTAAAAGTAAAGCCAAGGAAAGTGAAAGAGGCCCAACTCTAAAATAACTCCACCAACTGCATAGTAATCTTCAAGCAATTAATCCTCAGATAACTAGGACTGTGGGAATTCTTACTGAGTAACCTTTAAATCTCAAAAAGAGGGAGAGCGTTGACGTTTATACTGTATTGTACTAAACCGGAACTTGGATCAACGTTACTGTCAATGTAAAGCAATACCTCTGCCATTTCTGAAGAACTGTACCCGTCGTGACCAAGCCAGGCCCTCTGCTGTCATTGCAGGGAGAGATCGCATAGCCACCCATGACATTCATCTTGTTTACTTGTGGTCTTCCCCACATTGGCGCTCCTCCGCTCGGATGCTTCACAAATTTAACGTACAAATTTAACATTAATTATCAACATTTTGAGGAACACTTTGTTTTCCTGCACCAAGTCAAGAATGCAAAGGCTCATAGGTGTCAGAATGAAAGATGCCCCCTCAAATGGCCCCATTTTAAAAACTACACCCCTTAAAGGGGTTGTCCAGAGATAGCAAGTGGGGTTATGCACTTCTGTATGGCCATATTAATGCACTTTGTAATATACATCGTGCATTAAATATGAGCCATACAGAAGTTATTCACTTACCTGCTCCGTTGCTGGCGTCCCCGTCGCCATAGTGCCATCTAATTTCAGCGTCTAATCGCCCGATTAGACGCGCTTGCGCAGATGGGTCTTTTCCCTTCGGCTTGGTCCGGCACGAGCGGCGTTCTGGCTCCGCCCCCTTGTACGCGTCATCGCGTAGCTCCGGCCCATCACGTGTGTCGATTCCAGCCTCCTGATTGGCTGGAATCGGCACACGTGACTGGGCGGAGCTACGCGATGAAGCGTACAAGGGGGCGGAGCCAGAACGCCGCTGCTGGCGGACCGAGCCGAAGGGAAAAGACCCATCTGCGCAAGCGCGTCTAATCGGGCGATTAGACGCTGAAATTAGATGGCACTATGGAGACGGGGACGCCAGCAACGGAGCAGGTAAGTGAATAACTTCTGTATGGCTCATATTTAATGCACGATGTATATTACAAAGTGCATTAATATGGCCATACAGAAGTGCATAACCCCACTTGCTGCTGCGGGACAACCCCTTTAATGTATTAACTGAGGGGGTATTTTGACCAAACAGTTTTTTTTCAGGAGTTAACGCAATTTTTTTTCTATAGTGCACATGAAAATGTAGATACATACCCCAAAATGAATACCCCTGTTTGTCCTGTATTGAGAAACATACTAATTGTGGCCCTAATCTTGTGTCTGTATGCACAACGGGGCCCAAACTGAAAGGAGCAACCCGTGGCTTTCAGTACAAATAGTTTGCTTGAAGGCGTTTTAGGCCCCATTGCCCACTTGTAGAGCCCTTAAGCAGCCAAAACAACAGAGAACGCCCACAAATGACCCCATTTTGAAAATTTGACCCCTTAACAAATTCATCTAGAGGTGTACTGTGTATTTTGACCCCACGGCTTTTGAATTAATCTAAGCAAAGCAGAAGGAAAAAATTACGATTTTCATTTTTTTGGCAATTATGTCAATTTTAAAAGTTTTTTTTGTACAGCATACATATAAATGAAGGCTTGTACCCCAAAATGGATACCCCTGTTTGTCCCGTGTTCAGAAACATACCCATTGTGGCCCTAATCTTATGTCCGTATGCACAACGGGGCCCAAAATGAAAAGAGCAGCCAGTGGCTTTTAGAACAGAAATTTTGCTTAAAGGCATTTGGATACACAGTGAAATAGAGCGTGCTGCGATATTTTTGCGAATACACATTAATGTGAAAGGATCAATGAAAATCAATATACTCTCATTGACTCCATTCATCGTGTATCACGAGGGCGTTCATTGCATGTGTAATACATGGTGAAATGACGGTCTTGTGAATGAGCCCTGACATAAATGCAGCACTAGAAACAAACTCTAAACATAACTATAGCCCCAAAGCCAAGCTCATAACATAAATACAGCCCCAGAGCCAAGCTCATAACATATATACAGCACAAGCCAACCTCAGTACATAAATACAACACCAGAACCAAACTCATAACATAAATACAGTATGAACCAATCTCAATAAATACATACATACATAACCAGAATCAAGCTGCTAACATAAATATAGCCCAAAGACCAACCTCAGTACATACATTCATAACCAGAATCAAGCTCCAAAGTGAAAGGTCAACAGTCACAGCTGATTGAGATGCAGGCAGGGTGAGTGTAAAAGTTGTAGGGATGTTGCCTGGTCAGAGGCCAAATGGGGTGTTGCTATCGGCCTATGACCGAACAGCATCCCTGGGATCACTATGGGGGTCACTGTTACCACAGTGCATTTTGGGTTGTAAAAAGTCGCTTATGCCCATGTTTTTCCGTCGCTCCGGTGTGTTTTTATGTACGAAAATACACTGCGTATTTGCGAATGCAAAAAAGAACACAGACAGGCTCAATGAAATGGTGTGCAAATTTGCAGTGAATACGCAGGGTTCCTGTGTATTCACTGCATATTTGCGCATGCCCATTCACTTCAATGGCTTATTGCGATGCGTAATACGCACAAAAATAGTTCATACTGCATATTTTTTCAAACCTTCTATTCACTACATATTATGCACATATACGCCCATGTAAATGAGCCCTTACTATACAATCACAATGAAGGAAACCATAAAGCTGATGTGGCCTTCCTTTGAAAATGAGTTTGACACCCCTGCCCTATAGTTATGTTCCTGACAGACAGAACAGAACGTATCATAATAAATGCCAAAGTTTTATTTTAACCCAGAATCAGTGGGTGGTTTGTCATTATAAACACTTAAAACACACATTTTTAGTATTTGAAAGCTTCTAGAGAGAATGAGAAAAAAGCAATAAACTAATATGCGTGGCTGCTAATAATGAGCCACGTGCTTCCCAGGGGGATTCCAAACAGATGACATTTTTAGAAGATGTAAATCTACTAATATGGTATAATATCTGTTCTGTGGTCGTTCTACAGTATACTCTAAAGTCACCCACTTATATTAACCCTACAATTATATGGAAAAGGGTTGTCTATCTTGGACAGTATGTTATAGATATCAAGGCTTCTGCATTGAAAACTCTAATTAATTGCAATGATTGGAATGCTGTGATTTGTGACAGCAGCCACTTTAATGGTTTGTTAATCGCTGTGCTTCTAGTTCCTTAGGACAGGTCATCAATAGTAAAAGTTCCAGACAATCCCTTGAGGGCTCATTCACATGGGCTACAGAAAAAATCGCAGCTAGCACTGCAGAAAATCGGCTGAACGGAAAATCTCCTGCAGCACTAGTTGGGAGGGTCAGGGCCGTTCGCACGGCCAGGACTGAGTAAAAAGATGAGCTGCTAAAAAGATAGAGATGGAGGGAGTCTCCGAGGGAATCCACTACATCTTTCTCTCTCCAGTGAAGGGAAGCCTCGCCGTGGAGATGAAGGGGGTTCCCCAAGGGCTTCCCTTAATCACCGAGGATTCTCTTCATCTCAGTGTGATGCTGGTGTTCTCCTGCAGGGGAGAATAAGGGATTACTCCACTGCAGGAGAACCCTGGCATCGCGCTGCTGGAGAATTCCTTAATCTCTCCTGCAGGGCAACCCAGCATCGTGCTGCTGGGGAATTAATCTCTCTTTGCTGCCACCTCGCATAGTCTCCCATAGGAGTCTATGGAGGCTTCTGCAATTTCCTGCCAAAAGATCTAGAAAAAAGGTCAAGACCTATTTTTTCATGCAGCAGGCAATTTCAGTCACTGAATCCTGCCGCCGCTGATGTTTGATTTTTTTTGTTGTGATTTTTTGATGCAGCTACAAATCATTTATCTGAAGGTTTCTATAGGAAACCATTAGTTCTATAATTCGCAATTTTTTAAAACATGTAACTTATCTGCAGAAAATCGTCTGTGTGAAGGAGGGCTTAATTACCGATGGTCTGTGTAAAAGAAAACACAGCATACATATCCTATTTTCATCAGTTTTCACAGACAGGAATAGCATATGCAATGTGCGGCATCTGAGCAGCTCAGATCTCCGTGCGCTATCTGATGTGGGTTGCGCCTGAGATTCTTGGAGACAACATGTATACGGCCATGGGAATCCTGCCCATGCTGCAGTGTGATGAAACTGGAGGTTTTGTCACATTTTTATTATATTTTCCCCTTTAAGAAATAATACATGTGAATTTACCGTGAAGCAAGTATGTAAGTAGAAGGGAATATAAAACTGACAGCACAAGAGAAAGAAGCGGGTCAACTTTTCTTGAAATGCTTTGTTTGGGTAACATTTTTGATCACGGATTCCCCGGGACAAATTCATAGAGGCTCACAGATCTGTCATGTTTCTGGATGACAAAAACTTAATTCTAGAAAAATGCACACAATTGCTGCCCTATGATGATATATTTATTCATACAACACTTCACCCTAAACATTCCAGCCATTGTTTGCCAGGAAGAGTCGAGGACTTGTCTTAGGAGGTGCACTGGGGGAACTCGAAATGTATTTTAATGTTCTTCCTTTGGCAAATGATGTTCTTTAGAAGAGAACTATTTGTATCTGTCTCTTAGTTGTCATGGAGAGGAAATAGATTTGGAAGAGACGACTAAAAATAAAGTTGGATTGTACATACTTGATCAATTATAGTTCCATATTGGGTTTTACTAAATATAAAATTGCTACATTTAAATGGAAGTGTTACAGTATTTTGATAGAACATGTATTACTGTACTTTCAATTAAATTGGCGTTTCATGACAGGATATCAGTACCAGCGCAGCATACAAACAGTGCGCAGGTCTCCGCCCCAATGTAGTCTGCAACGGATTCACACACACACTTTGTTGATAAATCTGCAAGGTGAATTTCGGACACTTTTCTAACTAGAAAGATGAACCAAAGCTGGTCCAAGGTTAGATGCTACTCTGTATGGAGTTTTTTTGGGCACCTGTTCCCTATCATAAAAATAAATAATAGATATTGTACTGATAGGCCTCATGCCCGCGGCCGGGTAGGATTCCACCTGCAAAATATCGCAGCAGAATCAGACCTGGAACCTATACTCACCTCTACGGATCCGCCACGAGAGTCTTGCCGGGTGAGCATGCGCAATGCAGTGCATGATGCGCTGTGACACAGATTCCCGTGATACTTCCGCAGTGCCCACTGCTATCAAAGCCGTCCGTGCGATTTTCCGCACGGAATACAACATGCTACGATTCTCCCCCATGAGCGGAAAATCGCAGTTGATTCCCACTCGTGGCCAGGGGAGAATTGTTTACCACAGCATGTCTATGGATGGATATTGCTGCGGAATTCGCAGCGGGAGTCTGACTGCGAATTCTGTACCGATAATCCGTCCGTGGGCATTTGACCTTAGACAGTATAAAGATGAAAAGCTCCCAAAGTAACACCTGACAGACTTATAACAATCCAGGGTACAATTAAAAAGTAACCTTGCATAAAATGCAACAGCCCCTGTATAAAAGTATAGTATTAGAGCAAATGACCTCTGCCTACATAAGATACATAACCCCATCTCTGTGAATATATCCAATTTGAAGGTCGCCAATATCAGTGATTTCCGAATAGGGCTTGCAAAAACCCATTCAAATGAAAGGCTGATTTTCAGTAGCAGAAATTTCTGCATGAAATCTGCTGTGTGTGAATATGTATATTTATAACAGTATAGCCTGCTCACATATACTGGCCGCGGAGAGTATACAAATCCCCAACACACAGGAGAACTATAAGATCCCTGGGACATTCACATGTTCTACGTCCGATGTTGTGTACCTGATCCTGTGCAGTAAATGCCCTGTTGGGGGGGTCTTTATGTTGGAGAAACAGGGCAAAGACTGAGAGCCAGAATGAGATTGCATCGCCACACAATTAAAGAGAGAAAGACAGAATTACCTGTGGCAAAGCATTTTTCTAGTCACAGACACAATATATAAGATATGAAAGTTATAATACTTAAAGGCAATTTTAAGTCCCAACATCACAGCAGAATTTGGGAATATATGTTTAGAACCAACTTTAATACTATCAGAAATGGTATGCATCTCGGAGGTTTTTTTTTAGGGGAGATTAAGAGATAGGAGAAACCCAGAGCAGAGGTAACATGCTGGCCCGGTGGTGACTCCCTAACATCAATTTAGAGACTATAAACTTTCACATTCCTTGTCACTGAACTAATTATTTACTGTTATGGTCCCCCTGCCTAGTAGTTATCTAAGTTGTATTAATTAATGTCTGTGCCCTGTTACCCTGTCTCTGGTATTTACCTAAGTGCAAATTAAGTTCACCTTGTCTGTACCCTCCCATGTGATCATGTGTATATGTTTTAATATAAATACGCCTATACATTTTTTTTCCATTAAGCCTGAGGAAGAACCCTGCGTAGGTTCAAAAGCTTGCTATAACATCATGTATTTTTGTTAGCCATTAAAAGGTATCATATCTACGAGATTACTTTGATTCTTTCCTACTGGGAGCAATCACACTTTCTTCTACTGGCTAAAACGGTACTAAACTTTTTTCATTCATGCTCCTCTGCGTAATATGCAAATAAGGAAGATGGAATAATACCTCCACAGTGCCACCTATTGGAAGGCATCATTGCTTCAAGCCAAAGTCAGACTCTTTATACAAGACGTGTAACAAAGACTGGGAATTAAAATCAAAGCCAGACTCACTCACCATCTAGTTGCTCTCCCTAAAAAGAAAAGATATCTATATTTAACACAGACCTCAAGCTATGGGCAAAACTTCTCTCTCACCGCATCTCCCTCCTCCCCAAACTGATAAACCCGGTGTTACCATGCAGGCCGCCGCTCCGGTGTCGGCTCCGGCGTCCTGGAGCTCTGCAGTCGGGGCTCTCCCGGCGGTGTGGGGGCAGCCAGCGTGCGGCGGTGTGGGCGTGTCCGCCCGTAGGGTGCCGCCTGCTCTCCTCCACCCTTCTTATGCACAGTGGGAGAGTCAGCTCCTCCCACTCTCCGCCCCTGAGTGGAGGCTTGCAGTTAAAAGGCTGGCAGTGACCTGAGCTCACTGCCAGTTATTGGTTCTGTTAGCCACTAGTTAGTCTGTCTGCAGCTTGTCTCAGCAGCTCCTAGTTTGCTAGTCAGCTTCCTCCAGCCTGTCTCTGCTCAGTCTTTGTTTGTTGGTCTTTTCCATCTGCCTCTTCTGTCGGCACTCTGTCCCCCGTCAGTTAGTCCATCTAGGTAGTCGCCAGGTCCCTAGCCAGCGCAGGGACCGCCGCCCAGTTGTCCGCCTGGGGTTAGCCAGGGCCGAGGCAAGTAGGCAGGGACAGTGGGGTGCGGGAAGTTCAGGGCACCCCACCTGGCGCTCGGGGGTCAGAGTACCGTAACATAATAACTGGCCCTTTAAAACTGTTTTTTCATGGAGGCGATCAGTTCCCTCGCAAACCAGCTGCAGGCCCTGGTGCCTGTGATCCAGGATTTATCCACCCGCATGGTGGCCCTGGAGCAGCGGGGGTTGTCGCAGGGGCCAGACGCCTCGACCAGCCCAGAACCCAAGTGCCCTCTTTCCGAGGTGTTTTCGGGGGAGAGGAACAAGTTTTTTGTTTTCCGACAGGCGTGTCGCCTGTTTTTTCGGATGCGTCCCCGTTCTTCCGGGTTGGAGGCTCAGAGGGTCGGGCTGATAATGTCCCTGCTGCGGGGTGTTTTCCATCCCCGAGGGTTCCTCCTGCCTGCAGTCCGTGGACTCCTTTTTCCAGGAACTCGGGGGTATCTTCGACGAACCAGACCGAGCGGGGTTGGCGGTTTTCATGGTTGTTGGTGCTGCGGCAGGGGTCGTGTTGTGTGGAGGATTATTGCTCCAACTTCAGACGCTATGCGGGGGATACGGCATGGAATGATAGCTCCCTGAAAGACGTTTTCCTGCAGGGCCTCTCGGACGCAGTTAAAGACCTGTTAAAGGGGTTGTCCCGCGCCGAAACGGTTTTTTTTTTTCAATAGGCCCCCCGTTCGGCGCGAGACAAACCCGATGCAGGGGTAAAAAAAAACAAACCAGATAGTACTTACCCGAATCCCCGCGCTGCGGCGACTTCTTACTTACCTTGCTAAGATGGCCGCTGGGATCTTCAACCACGGTGGACCGCAGGTCTTCTCCCATGGTGCACCGTGGGCTCTGTGCGTTCCATTGCCGATTCCAGCCTCCTGATTGGCTGGAATCGGCACACGTGACGGGGCGGAGCTACGAGGAGCAGCTCTCCGGCACGAGCGGCCCCATTCAGAAGGGAGAAGACCGGACTGCGCAAGCGCGTCTAATCGGGAGATTAGACGCTGAAATTAGACGGCACCATGGAGACGAGGACGCTAGCAACGGAGCAGGTAAGTGAATAACTTCTGTTTGGCTCATATTTAATGCACGATGTATATTACAAAGTGCATTAATATGGCCATACAGAAGTGTATACCCCCACTTGCTTTCGCGGGACAACCCCTTTAATTTCCCATCCCATTCCCGGGTCTTTAAGGGAGGCTATGGAGCTAGCGGTGAAGGCAGATAGGAGGCTCAGGTCTAGGAAGCAGGACAGGCAGGCCCGTAGAGTCAGGGAGGTCGGTTGCCCTGGCCCCTCTTCCTCCTTACCAGTCTCTGTTCCCGAGCCAATGGAGGTGGATTCGCTGGACCCCAAAGAGCGACGCCGGATCCGTTCGTTGCATCGTCTCTGCCTCTACTGCGGAAAAGCCGGACATCGGGTGATAACCTGCCCCCTGAGGTCTCAACGCTCGCAGCCGGAACCGGCGGAAAACTCCGAGTCCTAGGTGATTGTAGGGAGGATCGCCTAGGACTTCAGGTACTTCCTAAGGTTTTGGTACCGTGTCAGGTTAGATTCCGGGATTTTTCCCGATCAGGGCGGGCGTTTATTGATTCCGGAGTGGCCACTAACTTGTTAAGGCTGTGTTTTGTCCGTTCCCTGATGGCGGAATTTGTGTCGCTGAAGACGCCAATTCACTTTACCAGCATTGATGCTACCCCTCTCTCTACAGGCCTGGTGCAATGGAGGACTCCAGGATTGCAGTTCACGGTGGGGATTCTCCACTCGGAAGAACTGTCTTTCCTGGTTATGGAAAAAATGTCGGTTGATGTGGTGCTTGGTATGCCCTGGTTGGCACTGCATAATCCCCAATTTGATTGGTCCACTAGGGAGTTGACTCATTGGGGATCATCCTGTCATAGTCACCTGTCTACTATAGCCATGTGCTCCGCAGATACTGTGCTCATTCCGGAGTATTTGTCAGACTTTCAGGATGTGTTCTCCAAAAAACTGTCTGAGGCTTTGCCCCCACATAGGGAGTGGGATTGTGGTATTGACCTGATTCCCGACAGTCCCATCCCTAAGGGAGCCATTTTTAATTTGTCAGGCCGCGAGCACGAGGCCCTCAAGTCCTATATCTCGGAGGCTCTGGCCAACCAACATATCCGGCCGTCCAGGTCACCTGCCGGGGCAGGCCTCTTCTTTGTAGAGAAGAAGGACGGGACGCTAAGGCCTTGTGTGGATTATCGGGCCTTGAATAAAATCACAGTGAAGAACCAGTGCTCCTTGCCCCTGATTCCTGACTTGCTGAATCAGGTGGTAGGGGCCCACTGGTTCTCCAAGCTGGACTTGCGGGGGGCTTACAATCTAATTCGCATTAGAGAGGGAGATGAATGGAAGATGGCGTTCAACACCCCGTTAGGACATTTTGAATGTCTGGTCATGCCTTTCGGACTCTGTAACGCCCCCGCTGTGTTTCAGGGTTTTATGAACGCGGTCTTTCACGACTTCCTGGGGGTATTTCTGGTCATCTATCTTGACGACATTCTGGTGTACTCACCTGACTGGGATTCACATTTGCGGCACCTGAGGTTGGTTCTGACCCGTTTGCGCGAGTATCAACTTTTTGTCAAGTTAGAGAAATGCACATTTGGTTCTAAACAAGTATCCTTCCTTGGTTATGTAATCTCACCCACGGAGATTCAGATGGAGTTTGATAAAGTAGCAGCAATCTCCCAGTGGGTCAGACCAGACAACCTTAAAGGGGTTGTCTCGCGAAATCAAGTGGGGTTATACACTTCTGTATGGCCATATTAATGCACTTTGTAATATACATCGTGCATTAAATATGAGCCATACAGAAGTTATTCACTTACCTGCTCCGTTGCTAGCGTCCCCGTCGCCATGGTTCCGTCTAATTTCGGTGTCTTCTTGCTTCTTTAGACGCGCTTGCGCAGATCCGTCTTCTCCCTACGGCTCCACTCGACAGCATCGGCGTTTTGGCTCCGCCCCCTTGTACGCGTCATCGCGTAGCTCCGCCCCCGTCACGTGCCGATTCCAGCCAATCAGGAGGCTGGAACCGCCACACGTCATGGGGCGGAGCTACGCGATGACGCGTACAAGGGGCGGAGCCAAAACGCCGATGCTGCCGAGCGGAGCCGAAGGGAGAAGACGGATCTGCGCAAGCGACGGGGACGCTAGCAACGGAGCAGTTAAGTGGATAACTTCTGTATGGCTCATATTTAATGCACGATGTATATTACAAAGTGCATTAATATGGCCATACAGAAGTGTATAACCCCACTTGATTTCGCGAGACAACCTCTTTAAGGCTCTCCATCGGTTCTTAGGTTTTGCAAATTTTTACCGCAAATTCATTAGGAATTACTCGGTTATTGCTCAACCCCTGACCGACCTGACTAAGAAGGGGGCCGACTTGGTAAAATGGTCACCTGCAACCCTTGAGGCCTTTAGCCATCTAAAAAGGGCATTTACGACTGCCCCGGTGCTAATACAGCCAGACGAACGACTACCCTTTTTCATTGAGGTAGATGCGTCTGAAGTGGGGACAGGAGCAGTATTGTCGCAGGAAGTCAGTGGGAGGTCTGGGTATAGCCCATGGGCGTTCTTTTCGCGGAAGTTTAATTCAGCAGAGCGCAACTACGACGTGGGTAACCGTGAATTATTGGCTATCAAATGGGCTCTGGAAGATTGGTGACACCACCCTGAGGGTGCTAGACACCCAATTACCGTATATACAGATCACAAGAACCTGGTATATCTCGCCAATGCCAAAAGACTCACAGCTCGTCAAGCCAGGTGGGCGTTGTTCTTCGCCAGGTTTAATTTCGTCGTGACATACATCCCAGGAGAGAAGAACGTGAAGGCGGACGCCCTGTCACGGAGTTTCGGGGTGCCGGATAGTGAGACCATGACTCCCGAGAATATCTTAGCCCCTGGCGTGGTGGTGGCAGCTGTAAAGTCTAACTTCGTCCCTCAACTACAGGATGCTCAGCAGGACGCTCCTTCGGGGGTGCCGTAGGGCAGATGGTTTGTGCCAGAGACCCTACATCCTAGAGTCATGGATGAAGCTCACTCGTCGGTTCTTGCAGGGCATCCAGGGTTCCAGGGGACCCTGGAGCTTTGTTCCAGACACTTCTGGTGGCCAGGCATGCCTCAGGAGATCCGCAACTTTGTTAGGGGATGCTCGGTCTGTGCTCGCAATAAGAGTCGGCAGCGTCCTCCGGAGGGTCCTCTGAGACCGCTCCCGATTCCTTCCAGTCCATGGTCGCACTTATCGGTAGATTTCATCACTGATCTACCAGAATCCCAGAAGTGCACCACTATCTTAGTGGTGGTCGACCGGTTCTCAAAGATGGCACATTTTGTGGCATTAAAAAAGCTACCCTCGGCAAAAGAATTTGCCACGATTTTTATAAAAGAAATAATTCGCCTACATGGGGTTCCCCAAAATATTGTATCTGATCGCGGGTTTCAGTTTGTGTCGCAGTTTTGGCGTGCCTTCTGCAGAAACCTGGGAACGTCGCTTTCCTTTTCTTCAGCATTCCACCCGCAGACTAATGGTCAGACTGAGCGGAAGAACCAAGATTTAGTGCAATATTTACGGTTGTTTGCTAGCAAAAAGGCTCATCAGTGGGCAGAGTTCCTGCCGTTGGCAGAGTTTGCACTAAACAACCGCTCTTGTTCTTCCACTGGGGTATCTCCATTTTTTTGTGTATACGGTCAGCATCCTCGCTTTCTTACAGCAATCCATACTCCGTCGGTCTGTCCTGCAGCTGATGTCGCCACAGATGCGCTTCGGGGAGTATGGAAAGAGGTACAGAGCAACTTGGAAGCAGCGGGGACCCGTATGCAGTTGCGTAGTGAGAAGAGTCTGTCTGTATCTGAACCGTACAGGGTGGGACAGAAGGCATACCTGTCTTCTAAAAATCTCAAATTACAGGTCCCATCCTTGAAGCTGGCGCCACGTTACGTGGGGCCGTTTGCCATCACATGTGTGGTGAACCTGCTTGCCTACGAACTGGGTTTGCCAGCCACATGGAGGGTTCACAGGGTGTTCTATAAGTCGTTATTGAAACCTTTTGTCCCTTCCTAGTTTGCTAGTCAGCTTCCTCCAGCCTGTCTCTGCTCAGTCTTTGTTTGTTGGTCTTTTCCATCTGTCTCTTCTGTCGGCACTCTGTCCCCTGTCAGTTAGTCCATCTAGGTAGTCGCCAGGTTCCTAGCCAGCGCAGGGACCGCCGCCCAGTTGTCCGCCTGGGGTTAGCCAGGGCCGAGGCAAGTAGGCAGGGACAGTGGGGTGCGGGAAGTTCAGGGCACCCCACCTGGCGCTCGGGGGGCAGAGTGCCGTAACATCTGGATTAAGTAGGATTTATCCCTGTTAGAGAAAGGAAACACAACACATCTCGCCTGATTCATGCAATCCACTAGGCCAGGACTAAAAAATTACCCCTCATTCTTCTAGCCACTGATGCCAAAAAGGCATTTGATAGGGTTAGTTGGAACTACATGGAGGTGGTGTTACATAAATTTTGCTTTCCACCACAAATCATCACAGCTATCCTCATATTATGCTCCACCCCCACAGCAAGGATCTAAATAAACGGCACACTCTCAAAATCTTTTACAATTAGCAACAGCACACAACAGGGATGCCCCCTCTCCCCAAGTCTTTGTCTTAGTGATGGAGACCCTTCTCCAAAAAATATGACAGACACCTGACATAAAAGGCCTAAAAATAGAAGATATCACATACAACTGCAGTATTCACAGATGACCTACTAATAATGATTCCTAACCCAAATAGAGCTTTCTCTGCAATCCTAGATATCTTCAATACCTTTGGTAAAATATCTCATTTTAAAATTAACTACAATAAATCTGAAGCATTAAATGTAAGTGTTCCCCCCCAAAGCATACACACAATGAAACATCTCTCACCCTTCGCCTGGCCCACGTCTGGGATCAAATATATAGGCATCACATTATGTGCAGACCCATCTCGCCTATACAATCTTAATTTCATACCACTACTTAAGAAGGTTCAAGACCAAATAAAACACTGAACATTCCCTTCATCTCCTGGATGGGTAGGAAAAATCTAGTAGCAACATACATTATGCCAACTATCCTCTACACGCTACAAACTGTCCAGATCCCTATCCCCGAAACATTCTTCAACAAACTATGTCAACTCTTCAGTGCATATATCTGGAACAACTGCAAACCGCGGCTTGCCTATACATACCTCACTCAAAAGAAACAACAAGGAGGCTTCTGCCTCCCAGATGCTCAAAATTAATATAAGGCGATACATATCGCTAGGTGGCTTTCATTGGTAGACCGGAACACAAACCTACAATCCTTCCGCATGGAAAGAGACCTTCTGAAAACAGAAGATCACTACCTTCCTTGGCAAACTCTCCTCCCATACCCCTGCCTCCCTAATACCCCTCATCATTAGCAAAAAATCTTCTCCACCCTCCCATATCTGAAACAGAATGTCCATGACAATATATGAAATCCTAAAAGGCCCTAAAATTACTAAATAAGAACAAAATGTACCTCTCACCCCAAACTACAAACCCAATTTCTTGGAAGCATTAAATCTTTAGAAACTACTCGCAAAATTTCAGGATCTCTACCATAATGCACTAAGAGACCCACTATGGTTTGAAACCTATCTATCTTTTCCCAAACCTTGTAAAAAACTAATCTCTAAGCTTCACAAGGGAGTACTCCTAGACTCAGCCCCACACAAGCCATGGTACTTAAGGGAATGGGAAAAAGAATAGAATTGAGCGAACATGCTCGTTCGAGCATTAGCATACTCGATGGTGCTTGTTACTCAAACGAGCATCAAGCCGTGTTCAACCCCGCCCCAGGTTTTGGCTCCTCCCCGCTGTGACATGCCTGTTTTGGCAGTTTCCCGCCGCGACGTGCCATTGGGGAGAGGGAGAGAGAGAGAGAGAGAGAGAGAGAGGGGGGGGGGGGGAGGGAGAGAGAGAGGGGGAGAGAGAGGGAGAGGGAGAGGAAGAGAAAGAAAGAGAGACACCTAGGAAAAAAAAAAAAAGCTCGGCACCCAGCGTCTCACATACAAAAATGCTCGAGTCTCCCATTGTAGTCAATGGGGTTCGTTACTCGATCAGAATAATATCAATCTCGTATCCCACATCTGCTTAACTCAAACACATCCCCCTCATCCACTGAGGGTTTTACATACAGTAAGGCCTCCTTCCCACGAACGGATTTCCGCCGCGTAATTCGCGGCGAAAATCCGCTGCGTTGCCCGCAGCTATTAGGTTCTATTGAACCTAATAGCACAATGCTCACGATGCGTAATTCCACCGCGGAATTACGCACCGCGATTTCTCCCGTCCTCACCCGCAGCATGCTCTATTTTCTGCGGGTGAGGACGGGCTGTACGCACTGACGGCTTCCATTGCAGTCAATGGAAGCCGTCCATTCACGCTATCTCCCGCTGTAACCAGCGGGAGATAGCGTGAAAAAACGCTTTCCCGCCCACCGCCGAGCGTCATATGACGCCAAATGACGCGGTCCGGCCGCGTCACGTGACACGGCCGGCTGTGCACGTGACACGGCTGGTGACGCGAGGGCGGTGGGCGGTGACGGGCGGTGACGCGCGGCGGTGGGCGGGGAAGCGATTTCACGCTATCTCCCGCAGGTAAGTATAGGGGCTCTGGGGGGCGCCGTGACGGGCTTCACAGCGGAATATTACGCTGCGGAGCCCGTCACGCTCGTGGGAAGGAGGCCTTATAGAGGAAATACCTCATAAATAACTGAATAGCAAGTCTTCAGGCCAGAATCTATTAAGAACCAGCATAGATGACTCTCTAACCCTCCCACCCTCACTTTCCCCCCCTTTTATTGGTTTATGGGTTACTGTTTTTATGGGTATTGACACCACCATTGTCTTATGATGTGCTTAAAAGGCATAATCCTTACAGAATTAAAATATTTATGGTCGTTTCAAACTGTGACAGATTGTATCTCTTGCGAGACCCATGTGTCTCAATCATAAATGTACGGTTTTTTCCTGTATGTTTAAACAATCTGTATGGATATGCTTCTCGGACTTATATTAAGCATTTCTTAAGAGGTTATATTAAAAAAAAATTGATAATACTTTTTTATAACAGAGCCAAAGGCACACAAGAATTTTTTTAGGCTTGGCGCTCTATCTTGGTGCACTGATGTATGGTCTGATACATCCAGATCTCTACTTTAAAATAAGGGCATGTTCACACATGGGGTATCTGTTAAAGGTTTTACAGTGAGAATACTCTATCTTAACCTGCAAAGTAGTACAGCACAGTGCAAGTGAATAGGGTTTTACAAATCTGTAATGACAGGGTAAATTCTGGCATAATCCATATGTGTGGATTTTACAGTAGATTTTAGGCCATCTCCACAGAGGAAGTTTCCGGCTGTGTGAGAACGTGGCCTAACAATGACGAGGTCAGGGTTAAGTATAAGCCTTGGACTCAGCATGCATTATCCCCGCTCTCCATGCTGGTGGTGGTAGTGATGTCATGATGTGAGCAATGTTTTCATAAAGAAAGCAACTTTGCCCCTTGTTTTACTCTGCTATTCTGTAAGCATCAAATAAGCAAAACCCTTATATATAGCATTTCTGAGGTTGGCATTCACAACCCTGATGAAATGCATGACCGAATCAGGCTATACTAAAGCCAAAGAAGGCCCTAAACACTAAGATATATGCTGAATCACCACTGTATGAGAGACCCCATCTAGTAGCATGCTGATCCTACTTTGGCCTTCAGAACTGCAGCAATTCATCATAGCACAGATTCTTCAAGATGATGAAACTGTTCTGCAGGAATATTGGACCATGTGGACAGGAAGTTTCTTGCAGTTGGCGTAAATTAGATGGAGGTACTGACATGTTCTGTACAGCTGGCAAGAAGGGGTCATCCATTCATGCTGCTTGTGCAAATGTTGACCTCCCATAAGCCCGCTACAACAGAAATCTGGATCCATCTGACCAGGGGATGTCTTTCCACTGCCCAGTGATCCAATTTGTGCCTACTGAAGTCTTGTCTTTCCATTTCTCTTAATCAGCAATGGTCATCTGCTGTTATCGGCCATCCATGCTAAGGAATGATGAGTTATGCATTTGGACATGTTAGTTGGAGCATCAACGTTGTACTTAGCTGCAATTTGCTTGACTGTACACTGCCTCTTGGTTACAATCTCTTCTGACCCCTTTCAGCAAGAAGCTGCTTACATCTACAGGATTTCCTACGGCTGGATGTTTTTCCTCGATTATAATGGACAATCTGTGTGTAAACCAGGTTCAATAAAAGCTCCAGCACCAATGTTCATTAAAAAAAACTCATTATTTAGGATATGTCAGACAAACAACCCATAACTGCTAACTTGTTTTGAACTATTGAGAAGCTCTTAATCCTGGCATTCTGATTTAATAGCTCAAAATGCATAAGCAGTTTTGGGTTGTTTATGCTTTTTAACATGTCCTAATTAAAGAGTTTTTTTATTTTAATGAAGATGGGTGCTAAATAGAGATGAGCGAGTACCAAAATGCTTGAGTGCTCGTTACTCGAGTCGAACTTTCAGTGATGCTCAAGAGTTCGTTTCGAGTAACGAACCCCATTGATGTCAATGGGCGACTCGAGCATTTTTGTATATGACTGGTGCTCCGCTAAGGTTTTCATTTGTGAAAATCTTAGCAAATCACCAAAGTCATGTAAAAAACACAGAAATGGATAGGGCAGGTGAGGAGTAACATGCAGGCCTGCATTTCGCGCTCCGAGGTCTCACTATTAAGCCACAATAGTGGCAAGAGTGAGACACCCCCCCCCCCCCCCCCCCGCACTGTCAGCATAAAGATCGTTCTCCTCTGCCACAGCTGTAACAGCTGTGGCAGAGAAGAACGATGTTAGCCTATTTAATTCAATGGAGCCGGCAATACAGCCGGCTCCATTGAAAGCAATGGGCTGCCGGCGAGCGCGGGATGAATTTTCGGAAAGGGCTTAAAAATATAAGCCCTTACCTGAAAATCATCCTAAAATGTGTAAAAAAAAAAAAAAAAAATTATACTAACCTTTCCGCTGCAGCCGGAGTTCAGCCGCGTCTGGCCGGCAGTTCTCCTGAACTGCTTTCTGTAGTATTCAGCAGGTGGGGATTTAAAATTCATGAGTTCATGAATGGGTGAGTGAGAGCTGCCTCTGATTGGTGAGGCTGTGACCAATCAGAGGCAGCTCATTCAGCAGGCGGGGATTTTAAATCCCCGGCTGCTGAATACTACTCACAGCAGTTCAAGAGAACTGCCGGCCGCGGCTGATTTCCGTCTGCCGGGACAAGGTGAGTATATATTTTTTTTTTACTTTTTACACATTTCTGGATGAATTTCAGGGAAGGGCTTATATTTTTAAGCCCTTCCCGAAAATTCATCCCGCGCTCGCCGGCAGCCCATTGTTTTCAATGGAGCCGGCTGTATTGCCGGCTCCATTGAATTCAATGGTCAGTGCTCGTTTAATCGAGACGAGTACTGCGTGGTGCTCGTCTCGAGTAACGAGCATCTCAAGCACCCTAATACTCGAACGAGCATCAAGCTCGGACGAGTATGCTCGCTCATCTCTAGTGCTAAAGTTTCTGTTGAGCCTGGTTGACACATAGATAGCTTGCCAATCCATTCTCCTTGCACTATTGTTCCTGTAATTTGTGGATCTATAGTTCAAATTTTTTGGTGAGCTGAAAGTACTTCACATTGTCCTCGATCACACCATTCTTGGTATACTCTCTACACCATTGCACAAGAAAACCCCACAAGGTTGGCAATGAAATACTGGTTCTGGCTAGTCTAGCACTGATGACCAGACATCATCATTCAGATTGCTCGATTTTCCTATGCTAATGTAGATTCATATTGAAACTGATCCATGGAGAACTTGCTTACTTGCTTTCTGGGGTCACATGTCTCAATTTGCATGCAATGAAGCTCCAATAGTGCGAGGGTTGGCATCTCTAATAAAGTGTCCATTCAGTGTAGATATTCTTTATAAAGAATTAGATGCCATGTTTGAGTGCCTATTAATGCTATCTTGCATTAGGGAAGGGGTCTCCAAATTGTGAGTCTCCAGTTGCTCCTACACTATGACTCCCAGCATTTATTGAAAGCTACAGGGGTTGTAGTTTTGCAACCACTTGAGAACCCAAGGTTGGATGCATTGCAGTATACAGAACAGAAGAGACAAAGCCTTATTAAACACATTTTAAAGGGGTTGTTTGTTTATCGGACACAAGTGGTCACCGGACCACTACAACCAATCAGAAGCTGTAGTGTCATTGTCCATTCTTCTGGCATCAGCACTGGCATCCATGATGCCAGGAGTTCAGAAACAGTGACACTGCAGCCTCTGATTGGCTCCAATGGTCAGTTGACTTCCTGTGATATCATCTTCTACAACAAACACCGGGAGTATGGCCATGCTACAGTGCTGGATTGCTGCAGCAGAGGAGGTGTAAGTACTACTCTTTTTGTTATTTTAAGACGGTTGGTTATATAGGGGCAATGTTGTCCAATAACCGGACGACCCCTTTAAGCATTGTCTAGGTATATTCTTAGAATCGCCTATCCAGAACTTTAGGAGGATTCTGTTTTTTTCCTGTTTGTGCAAGAAGAAATAACTCTTGGTGTATGTTATATCTCACAATTACAGATACTGGGATAGGATTCTAAAGATTTGTTAGTGGAAGAATGAACTGTCCTCACTGACACATGGTACAGACCTCCTGTCCATTCCTCTTGCTCTAGCAAAACTGATAGGGTGGAAGAAGAGACATCTGTTGCCATCACTGCACATGCTATGGCTACAAGCGCTGAATGACCTGCCATCACATAACGCTATCTCCCAAATGTCTAAATCTTTTGTCAAAACAGCTCTAGTAATTAGGAAATATTTTTGGTGTTGTGGTACAAGAAACAGATGAAGGCGCAGCTGCAATACTGTAGTATGTTCTCTCGAAACTCTACAATTGGGGATTTTGTATATAAGGCTGAGCTAATGAGACTCATTTAGGTTAGAATTTCTTAAGTGGAAACCAATCAAAATTGTTTCTGCTTTAAAACTACCTAGTGTATTATTAGTGATTGTCATATGTGAACGAGTCAGCGCTGGTTTTATTGCCGGCTGAAACTGAACAACAAGCAAGAACCACACAATTCTGCCTCATCGTTCATTCGTTGCCTGCGTTTAAGCTGAACAATTGCTCAGTTTTGCTTGTTTGAACGATTTTCTTAACGATAATTGTTTCCTTTAAAAAAAAATGGGCAAAGCGCTGCTTTAGGGGTGTGGCTGCATATGGCCCATCACTTTTACTATCCAGCCAGGTCTCCATGGCATAGGTCTCCATCTGGTGCATAGGCGTGCAGCCAGATGAAACAAATGTTTTAGGAGGCTTGCATCTCTTAATAAATTTGTTGCTGGTAGATAGTAGATAACCAGTGTATGAAATGCTGGTCTAAGTAAGAAGGGATTGCCAGAGCCTGGAGGGCAATAGGAGGAGGCAGGCATGACAGGGTTAACGGAGAGTGAAGGGGTTAATCAAAAGATGACTGTTCTAGAAAAAGGGAGGGTAAGGGAGAAGAGGTGGGATAGGGGTGGAGACTGCCAGAGAAAAAGTCGGGTGACGAAGCAGAAGGAGCCATTTTCCAGAGAAAGAAGAAGGAGAACCTGGGAGAAGGAGAGAAGAGTCCCACCCTTTTTTTGGGGGGGGGAAGAGCATGTAAAGGGGGGGTGGGGTTATGGCAGCATAAATGGGGGTCCTGGAAAGTCAGTAAATTGGGTAGGAGAGGGTGAAGGCAGGGGCAAGAGGGCCACCTCCCCCACCCTCTTTCTTTATAGTGTTAGGTAGAACTATCACCTAATGGCGGTGCCGTGCAAAGATGGGTGGAGTGGCTAGCCCGTATAGGGCTAGTGGGCCTCGGTGTCGCGAGGTAGGCGATTAGAGGCCAGTTGGTGAGGGTGGGTCTCCTGTGCCGGTTTGGTTTGCGGCGGAGGGCGTGTTGTTGGGAAATAGGGTCCCCTGAGTCGGTGGTGTGCGACGGGAGGCAGCACAAAATATTTCCCTGGTTGATGAGACTAAGGATTAGTTTTTGGTGCTCCTAGGACCTCTCCTGGGATTTCTATTGTAATTAGAGATGAGCGAACGTACTCGTCCGAGCTTGATGCTCGGGCGAATATTAGGGTGTTCGGGATGCTCGTTACTTGTAACGAGCACCACGCGATGTTCGGGTTACTTTCACTTTCCTCTCTGAGACGTTAGCGCGCTTTTCTGGCCAATTGAAAGACAGGGAAGGCATTACAACTTCCCCCTGTGATGTTCCAGCCCTATACCACCCCCCTGCTGTGAGTGGCTGGGGAGATCAGATGTCACCCGAGTATAAAAGTCGGCCCCTCCCGCGGCTCGCCTCAGATGCGTTGTGAGATAGCTGAGGGACAGTGCTATAGTGTTGGAGCTGCTGTAGGGAGAGCGTTAGGAGTTAGTGTAGGCTTCAAGAACCCCAACGGTCCTTCTTAGGGCCACATCTAACAGTGTGCAGTAGTGTGGAGGCTGCTGTTAGCAGTGTTGCACATTTTTTTTTTTCCAAATCGGCCGTGCAGAGCATTGCGCCCTGCAGTAATACTACAGGGACAGAAGTGGTGGTTAGGCAGGGAGAGTGTTAGGAGTTAGTGTAGGCTTCAAGAACCCCAACGGTCCTTCTTAGGGCCACATCTAACAGTGTGCAGTACTGTGGAGGCTGCTGTTAGCAGTGTTGCATATTTTTTTTAATAAATACTCCAGGGACAGAATTGTGTAGGCAGGGCCAGAAGACATATTTTATTGATTGAATATAGTCAGTGGGCCTTTCCTTTTAAAAAAAAAGGGCAAAAATTCTATTTGGCCTGCAGGCTTGCGCCAATTTATTTCCTGGCTGGGAAATCACCGCTCTGCTGCAGTTAATAACACTGCAGTTCTGTGACACACAGCAGGGCCACACAACACATTTATTAATTGATTGAATATAGTCAGTGGGCCTTTCCTTTTAAAAAAAAGGGCAAAAATTCTATTTGGCCTGCCTCTGACAGTCCTCAGCGTTCTGGGTACGTGTGTGCTGGGTGGAGAACGTAAAAAAAATCATACGCAGCCAGCTAAGTTTAACAGCAGGCTTGCGCCAATTTATTTCCTGGCTGGGAAATCACCGCTCTGCTGCAGTTAATAACACTGCAGTTCTGTGACACACAGCAGGGCCACAACACATTATTGATTGAATATAGTCAGTGGGCCTTTCCTTTTAAAAAAAGGGCAAAAATTCTATTTGGCCTGCCTCTGACAGTCCTCAGCGTTCTGGGTATGTGTGTGCTGGGTGGAGAATGTTAAAAAAATCATACGCAGCCAGCTAAGTTTAACAGCAGGCTTGCGCCAATTTATTTCCTGGCTGGGAAATCACCGCTCTGCTGCAGTTAATAACACTGCAGTTCTGTGACACACAGCAGGGCCACACAACACATTTATTAATTGATTGAATATAGTCAGTGGGCCTTTCCTTTTAAAAAAAAAGGGCAAAAATTCTATTTGGCCTGCCTCTGACAGTCCTCAGCGTTCTGGGTACGTGTGTGCTGGGTGGAGAACGTAAAAAAAATCATACGCAGCCAGCTAAGTTTAACAGCAGGCTTGCGCCAATTTATTTCCTGGCTGGGAAATCACCGCTCTGCTGCAGTTAATAACACTGCAGTTCTGTGACACACAGCAGGGCCACAACACATTATTGATTGAATATAGTCAGTGGGCCTTTCCTTTTAAAAAAAAAGGGCAAAAATTCTATTTGGCCTACCTCTGACAGTCCTCAGCGTTCTGGGTACGTGTGTGCTGGGTGGAGAATGTTAAAAAAATCATACGCAGCCAGCTAAGTTTAACAGCAGGCTTGCGCCAATTTATTTCCTGGCTGGGAAATCACCGCTCTGCTGCAGTTAATAACACTGCAACACTGCAGTTCTGTGACACACAGCAGGGCCACACAACACATTTATTAATTGATTGAATATAGTCAGTGGGCCTTTCCTTTTAAAAAAAAGGGCAAAAATTCTATTTGGCCTGCAGGCTTGCGCCAATTTCTGTCCTGGCTGGGAAATCAAATCACTGGTAATACAGCATGCTGAGGGGTAGGGGTAGGGGTAGGGGTAGGCCTAGAGGACGTGGACGCGGCCGAGGACGTGTAGGCCCAAGTGAGGGTGTGGGCACAGGCTGAGCTCCTGATCCAGGTGTATCGCAGCCGACTGCTGCGCGATTAGGAGAGAGGCACGTTTCTGGCGTCCCCACATTCATCGCACAATTAATGGGTCCACGCAGGAGACCTTTATTAGAAAATGAGCAGTGTGAGCAGGTCCTGTCATGGATGGCAGAAAGTGCTTCGAGCCACCTATCATCCACCCACAGTTCTGCGCCGTCCAGTGCTGCAAATCCGAATCCTCTGGCTGCTGCTCCTCCTTCCTCCCAGCCTCCTCACTCCACTACAATGACACATGCTCAGGAGCGGGAAGACTCCCAGGAACTGTTCTCGGGCCCCTGCTCAGATTGGGCAGCAGTGGTTCCTCTCCCACCAGAGGAGTTTATCGTCACAGATGCCCAACCATTGGAAAGTTCCCGGGGTCCGGGGGATGAGGCTGGGGACTTCCGGCAACTGTCTCAAGATCTTTCAGTGGGTGAGGAGGACGATGACGATGAGACACAGTTGTCTATCGGTGAGGTAGTAGTAAGGGCAGTAAGTCCGAGGGAGGAGCGCACAGAGGATTCGGAGGAAGAGCAGCAGGACGATGAGGTGACTGACCCCACCTGGTTTGCAACGCCTACTCAGGACAGGTCTTCAGAGGGGGAGACAAGGGCAGCAGCAGGGCAGGTTGCAAGAGGCAGTGCGGTGTCCAGGGGTAGAGGCAGGGCCAGACCGAATAATCCACCAACTGTTTCCCAAAGCGCACCCTCGCGCCATGCCACCCTGCAGAGGCCGAGGTGCTCTAAGGTCTGGCAGTTTTTCACAGAGACGCCTGACGACCGACGAACAGTGGTGTGCAACCTTTGTCGCGCCAAGATCAGCCGGGGAGCCACCACCAACAGCCTCACCACCACCAGCATGCGCAGACATATGATGGCCAAGCACCCCACAAGGTGGGACGAAGGCCGTTCACCGCCTCCGGTTTGCACCGCTGCCTCTCCCCCTGTGCCCCAACCTGCCACTGAGATCCAACCCCCCTCTGAGGACACAGGCACTACCGTCTCCTGGCCTGCAACCACACCCTCATCTCCGCTGTCCTCGGCCCCATCCAGCAATGTCTCGCACCGCACCGCCCAGCCGTCGCTAGCGCAAGCGCAAGTACGCCGCCACGCACCCGCACGCTCAAGCGTTAACCGTCCACATAGCCAAATTTATCAGCCTTGAGATGCTGCCGTATAGGGTTGTGGAAACGGAGTCCTTCAAAAGTATGATGGCGGCGGCGGCCCCGCGCTACTCAGTTCCCAGTCGCCACTACTTTTCCCGATGTGCCATCCCAGCCCTGCACGACCACGTCTCCCGCAACATTGTACGTGCCTTCACCAACGCGGTTACTGCCAAGGTCCACTTAACAACGGACACGTGGACAAGCACAGGCGGGCAGGGCCACTACATCTCCCTGACGGCACATTGGGTGAATTTAGTGGAGGCTGGGACAGAGTCAGAGCCTGGGACTGCTCACGTCCTATCCACCCCCAGAATTGCGGGCCCCAGCTCGGTGGTGGTATCTTCGGCGGTGTATGCTTCCTCCACTAAACCACACTCCTCATCCTCCGCAACCTCTGTCTCGCAATCTAGATGTGTCAGCAGCAGCAGGACGTCGCCAGCAGTCGGTGTCGCGCGGCGTGGCAGCACAGCGGTGGGCAAGCGTTAGCAGGCCGTGCTGAAACTACTCAGCTTAGGAGATAAGAGGCACACGGCCCACGAACTGCTGCAGGGTCTAACAGAGCAGACCGACCGTTGGCTTGCGCCGCTGAGCCTCCAACCGGGCATGGTCGTGTGTGACAACGGGCGTAACCTGGTGGCGGCTCTGCAGCTCGGCAGCCTCACGCACGTGCCATGCCTGGCCCACGTCTTTAATTTGGTGGTTCAGCGCTTTCTGAAAAGCTACCCAAGCTTGTCAGACCTGCTCGTAAAGGTGCGCCGGCTCTGCGCACATTTCCGCAAGTCCCACACGGACGCTGCCACCCTACGCACCCTGCAACATCGGTTTAATCTGCCAGTGCACCGACTGCTGTGCGACGTGCCCACACGGTGGAACTCTACGCTCCACATGTTGGCCAGGCTCTATGAGCAGCGTAGAGCTATAGTGGAATACCAACTCCAACATGGGCGGCGCAGTGGGAGTCAGCCTCCTTAATTATTTTCAGAAGAGTGGGCCTGGTTGGCAGACATCTGCCAGGTCCTTGGAAAGTTTGAGGAGTCTACCCAGGTGGTGAGCGGGGATGCTGCAATCATTAGCGTCACCATTCCTCTGCTATGCCTCTTGAGAAGTTCCCTGCAAAGCATAAAGGCAGATGCTTTGCGCTCGGAAACGGAGGCGGGGGAAGACAGTATGTCGCTGGATAGTCAGAGCACCCTCCTGTCTATATCTCAGCGCGTTGAGGAGGAGGAGGAGCAGGGGGAGGAGGATGAGGAGGAGGGGGAAGAGACAGCTTGGCCCACTGCTGACGGTACCCATGCTGCTTGCCTGTCATCCTTTCAGCGTGTATGGCCGGAGGTGGAGGAGGAGGAGGATCCTGAAAGTGATCTTCCTAGTGAAGACAGCCATGTGTTGCGTACAGGTACCCTGGCACACATGGCTGACTTCATGTTAGGATGCCTTTCTCGTGACCCTCGCGTTGCACGTATTCTGGCCACTACGGATTACTGGGTGTACACACTGCTTGACCCACGGTATAAGGAGAACCTTTCCACTCTCATTCCCGAAGAGGAAAGGGGTTCGAGAGTGTTGCTATACCACAGGACCCTGGCGGACAAGCTGATGGTAAAATTCCCATCCGACAGCGCTAGTGGCAGAAGGCGCAGTTCCGAGGGCCAGGTAGCAGGGGAGGTGCGGAGATTGAGCAGCATGTACAGCACAGGCAGTGCAACACTCTTTAAGGCCCTGGACAGCTTTATGGCTCCCCAGCAAGACTGTGTCACCACTCCCCAGTCAAGGCTGAGTCGGCGGGAGCACTGTAAAAAGATGGTGAGGGAGTACGTAGCCGATCGCACAACCGTCCTCCGTGACGCCTCTGCCCCCTACAACTACTGGGTGTCGAAGCTGGACACGTGGCCTGAACTCGCGCTGTATGCCCTGGAGGTGCTTGCTTGTCCTGCGGCTAGCGTCTTGTCAGAGAGGGTGTTTAGTGCGGCTGGGGGAATCATCACAGATAAGCGTACCCGCCTGTCAACCGACAGTGCCGACAGGCTTACACTCATCAAGATGAACAAAGCCTGGATTTCCCCAGACTTCTCTTCTCCACCAGCGGACAGCAGCGATACCTAAGCAATACGTAGGCTGCACCCGCGGATGGAAGCATCGTTCTCAATCACCATCCAAAACGGGGACATTTCTGCTTCATCAATCTGTGTATAATATTCCTCCTCCTCCTCCTGCTCCTCCTCCTGAAACCTCACGTAATCACGCTGAACGGGCAATTTTTCTTAGGGCCACAAGGCTCACTCATATAATTTTTCTAAACCATTTTTATACGTTTCAATGCTCTTAAAAGCGTTGAAACTTTAACTTGAACCAATTTTTCGTTAAACTGGGCTGCCTCCAGGCCTAGTTTTACCACTTAAGCCACATTAACCAAAGCGATTAATGGGTTTCACCTGCCATCTTGGTTGGGCATGGCCAATTTTTTCTGAGGTACATTAGTACTGTTGGTACACCAATTTTTTTGGGCCCTCACCTACAGTGTAATCATAGTAATTTCTATGTTCTTCGCCTGCACTCATGGTACAGAAAGGTGTGTGGGGTTGGCCTACACTTTAGCTACATAAATGTAACTGGGGCCTTGTCTATACTGCAGCTACTGAAATGTGAAAGAGACTGTTATCTCCCTAAACTGCTGCAATGGGAATGTTACTGGGGCCTGTCTTGAGTGCTACTATTACTGAAATGGAACTAAGACTGCGCTCCCCCTATACTGCTGCTAGTGATATGTTAGTGGGGCCTGTCCATGATGCTACCGCTGAAATGTTAATAATTCTGGGCTCTGCCTATACCGCTGCTAATGGTATGTCACTGGGGTGTGGAAACAGAGGCTTCACAAAGACATGATGGCGGCGAGGCCATTTCCCACCAACGCTGTTACTGTTAAGGTGCATATAACCACGGACACGTGTAGAGGACACATAGTGCCTCCAAAACATCCCCCTCCTCCTCCAACAATGAAAACATTCTTGGCAAATACCTTTGCATTGGTCCGTCTGGTGGCAGTCCAAGAATTTCACCTTTAACGACACAACAAGAGAGCACCACCACCATCCCCCTGCCACGGCCCACTTAATCCTGGCCACATTCCGAAAACCAACTACATAAAACCACGCTACTAGGTCCGCAGTCACCACCACATTACCACCAACGAGGTTACTGTTAAGGTACATATTACCAGTCTGACTGGGGCATGCAGTGTGGGCCGAAGCCCACCTGTATTGTATCTGACGTTAGCTCTGCTGAGTAGGGCACTGCAATGGGATATATTTATGTACCGCCGGTGGGTTCCAGGGAGCCACCCATGCTGTAGGTGCACACGGAGTTTAACCTACATCTGTCCACTTGTAAAGAACCCCAGTCTGACTGGGGCATGCAGTGTGGGCCGAAGCCCACCTGCATTAAGCACGACATTACCTCAGCTGTGATGGGCAATGCAATGGGATTTATTTATGTACCGCCGGTGGCTTCCTGGCACCCACCCATGCTGTGGGTCCACAGGGAGTTGTTACTACATCTGTCCACTTGTAAAGAACCCCAGTCTGACTGGGGCATGCAGTGTGGGCCGAAGCCCACCTGCATTAACCACGACATTACCTCAGCTGTGATGGGCAATGCAATGGGATTTTTTTATGTACCGCCGGTGGCTTCCTGGCACCCACCCATGCTGTGGGTCCACAGGGAGTTGTTGCTACATCTGTCCACTTGTAAAGAACCCCAGTCAGACTGGGGCATGCAGTGTGGGCCGAAGCCCACCTGTATTGTATCTGACGTTAGCTCTGCTGAGTAGGGCACTGCAATGGGATATATTTATGTACCGCCGGTGGGTTCCAGGGAGCCACCCATGCTGTAGGTGCACACGGAGTTTAACCTACATCTGTCCACTTGTAAAGAACCCCAGTCTGACTGGGGCATGCAGTGTGGGCCGAAGCCCACCTGCATTAAGAACGACATTACCTCAGCTGTGATGGGCAATGCAATGGGATTTATTTATGTACCGCCGGTGGCTTCCTGGCACCCACCCATGCTGTGGGTCCACAGGGAGTTGTTGCTACATCTGTCCACTTGTAAAGAACCCCAGTCTGACTGGGGCATGCAGTGTGGGCCGAAGCCCACCTGCATTAACCACGACATTACCTCAGCTGTGATGGGCAATGCAATGGGATTTTTTTATGTACCACCGGTGGGTTCCAGGGAGCCACCCATGCTGTAGGTGCACACGGAGTTTAACCTACATCTGTCCACTTGTAAAGAACCCCAGTCAGACTGGGGCATGCAGTGTGGGCCGAAGCCCACCTGTATTAAGCACGACATTACCTCAGCTGTGATGGGCAATGCAATGGGATATTTTTATGTACCGCCGGTGGCTTCCTGGCACCCACCCATGCTGTGGGTGCACACGGAATTCCCATTGCGGAGTTGTACCTGGCTGTGACTATTTATAAAAAACCGCGGTCTGACTGGGCCATGCAGACACCTTGACAGAATGAATAGTGTGTGGCACATAGGTTCCCCATTGCTATGCCCACGTGTGCAGCTCCAGATGGAGGTGGCACAGGATTGGATTTCTCATTGCTTCTGTACAGCATTGTGGACTATCGGCCCGCCCCTTTTATGGGGGGGTCGCTGCCTAGCCATGCCAACCCTCTGCAGTGTGTGCCTGCTTTTCCTGTGGCAGACGCACTTATAAATAGACATGAGGGTGGCGTGGCATGAGGGCAGCTGAAGGCTGGGCAGGGACAATTTGGTGTACGCTGTGGACACTGTCGTGCGGGGGGGCAGCATGTAACCCAGGAGAAGTGGCAGCGGAGTGTCATGCAGGCAGTGATTGTGCTTTGTTGGAGGTAGTGTGGTGCTTAGCTAAGGTATGCCATGCTAATGAGGGCTTTTCAGAAGTAAAAGTTGTTGGGAGGGGGGGGGGCCCACTCTTGCCGGTATTGTGGCTTAATAGTGGGACCTGTGAACTTGAGATGCAGCCCAACATGTAGCCCCTCGCCTGCCCTATCCGTTGCTGTGTCGTTCCCATCACTTTCTTGAATTGCCCAGATTTTCACACATGAAAACCTTAGCGAGCATCGGCGAAATACAAAAATGCACGGGTCGTCCATTGACTTCAATGGGGTTCGTTACTCTAAACGAACCCTCGAGCATCGCGATAATTTCGTCCCGAGTAACGAGCACCCGAGCATTTTGGTGCTCGCTCATCTCTAATTGTAATGTTATATTTTGTTATTTTTAATAAAATGGCTGCTGTGGCCAGTTTAATCCAAGATGGCGTGTTGGCATTTGGTAAAAAGGGGTTTGGTCGCAGTGGGAAGGACTCTGTTATACCCGTGTCATGCTGTGAGGAAAATTATATCTTGTATGATTTAATTTGTATTTCAGTCTAATTCCGGCAATGTCAGCAAGCAGAATGTTCTGCGGTATTATGGTGCCTTTATCACAGGATGACAGTCGGCTAGACGACTGCACAAAGGCAGATGTGTCACAAACGTCTGTGGTATCACGTGAACCATGTAGGTTCATGCATGCGCAATAGTACTTGATGGTCACTGAGCCGTTCCATGATAATGCGGGGTTAGATCAATCCCACGCATGCCAATAACGCTTAATGGTCATTGAACCTTTCCGCAATATTGCGGAGGTAACGTAATATCGCACGTGCACATTTAGACATGAGACGCTGAATGAGATTAATGCACGCAAGCCTGGCAGCAGAGATGGCACCTGGAATATGGACCCTCCTGATTAATCTTCAATGTGGGGTATTTATATTACGTAGGTTGGGAAGTGGTCTTCTGCACCGGACATCTTTCTTTGTTTGTTTGGGAGTGTATACGATGTTGTGATTGGTGTTTTGAGTTTGTGCCTGTTGTTATTTAATGCCACTGTATACATGGTATTTTAAGCTTGATAAAGATCGAGAGAGGTCTAAACTGCGCCTGTTCTTTTTAAACATGGAAGAATAAACTCTTATGATCAGAGTTTCATGCTGCCACATTTTTTAAACGCTCTATGTACAATCGCAAATGTCACCCCTAAGGTCGTTAGTGCTCGTGCGGAGTGTTTACACAAGCGAAGTTCGCCGCTGGACTGCGGGCTTCTTGTTTAGCACTTCACCTTCTACATGAAGCGCTCAGTGGGGAATATTTACATGAAATAGGATGCAATCGATCCAGCAATAGTTTTTATGCTTACTAAAAGTCAGAGATAACGACTTGCGAATGAATAGTAAGCTTTTTTTTTTCTTTTTGCATTTACACTGCATGATTATCCCTCAAATTCATTTGAACAAATTTTTACCAATAATTAATTACGTGTAAATTGGCCATAAATTCCTCACATTATGTTACTGCAAATGTTATGATTGTTCACCATCACCTAAGAGGGAGCGAGACAAAAACACCAAGAGACAAGAAAAACGAGATTACCATCAGCATAATGGAGCCAACAGAGAGAGAAGTCATCAGAACATGACCATTCTTTACACTTCAAAGGAAAATCAGTTTGAACCAAATGATGTAACTGTGTTTGGCTTTGTAACACCCCTTTCTGTTTCTACTTGAAACCTACCTATTTTGTCTATAAAAGCTGTATCTTAATACAATAAATCAGAAGAGCTCTTGGGTAATGTAGGGGTCCAGAGCATCTATTTCTTGCCCCCTTCATAAATGTCATACATGTAATGTCTTGTGTTGGTGCACTGTGCAAAAGTGTCTTGTCATTTTGTTATGTGTATTGCTCAGCTCCAGCAAGTGAGGAGTTAAGTGTTTGCATGATCCTGGGAGATGTTTGTAATATATCAATTTGTCTTGTCATGTGGTATGAGTAAGAATATAAATAGGAGTGTGTGATAGTGGGAAAGGAGTTCTGTCCATTTCTTCTGGGTTCCTGAGAGTGCCAGCCACACTTCAACTCCCATGTGGTGAAGAATGACGGAGGAAGAGCGGTTCCCATTTACCTATGTAACAGCAACCGTGGCAGAGTGAATCCCTTGAGAGAGAGAGCGCTCATGGGCAAGTGAAGGTGCATACAGTCAGGCCTAGTGCAGAGGTACTACGTGATTATTTTTCCTACACGGCCGTCCTGAAGTCTGGGATCACTCCATAGATGTACACCCATTTGTTTTCACATCCGGCTGTCTTGAAGTCTGGGATCACCAGGTGGAGGTACTCTCAAGTCTGCTTCTTTACCTGCACTGCCACTTTGTGTAAATTGTACCATCTTCTGGAACTTATGTTAAGTAAAGTTTTGCCAGGCCCTGACTGTTCCCAGAGACCTGAGGTATGCTACTTTTGTCTGTAATTCCATTATTTACCACCAAGGGTCATACCCGTGGGTAACGAAATGGGCGCATCACCCGTGACATCTGCTATCCCCGTCCTCCAGTTTATTGGACATCCCTATCCTAGTGGTGTCCGGAAGAGGCCCAGCGCTACTCTGGCCAAGGCTACATGTGTCCCTTCGGGAGGGAGCCTGGTAATTGCCACCGTGACATGTGACCACTCTACCCTCCCAGCTTCTCAATGTGTGCCTGGGGTCACCCAACGGGACGCTGCAGGTAACACATCCTATTGGGATTTTCTGTGAGCTCATACTAACCACACATAATATGGCATCCACAGTATATCGAATAGTGCGATTACTCAAACAATGCCCCAATATTTCCCTGTGTGCAATTTCCCATATATGCATCTCACAGGAAATATCTCAATATTAAGGCCACGTTCACACAGAGTGGATTTAATGCTGATCTGCATCAAAATCTGCACGACACGCTGATTTTACCTGCTTATTTGAGGAGGTGAAATCCATGTTGAAAATCCACAACATAAATGGATATAATCTGGATTAGAAATCCTCACCACACGTCAACCACACATTTTTTTTTTCTGCACCACGAAGATGAGATTTGTTACAACCATATTCACATGGCTTGTACTGTAAATGTGGAGGACATTCCATGCAGAAACTCTGCAGCATTTACACGGTGTGTGAACATAAGAGAACAAAACCTGATAATGCTATTTAGTTGATTGGTTAACAAATGTGCAAGGTAAAGAAAAAGCAGGATGACAGAGTGGGGATGTAGATGGGCAAGGCACAACATCCCCAGTCGATTTGCCCAAGAACTTCCCCCAGTCCAGAGAGTCATGGGTATAGAGATAGATTTCCGTCAACGCCATATCCAGCTTATTTAGTACCCATAAAGTAAAGCAGGATTCAGCATTACATATGGATTTGGAAAGCAGCACAATACAGCGAACATACCCTTTTGTACTTACTGGAACCTATCTATTCTAAGGCGTTATTCCCTATTGTTTAATATTAGAGATGAGCGAACGTACTCGGTAAGGGCGATTTTGCAATCGAGCACCGCGATTTTCGAGTACTTCACTACTCGGGTGAAAAGTACTCGGGTGCGCTGTGGGTGAGCGGGGGGTTGCAGAGGGGAGTGGGGGGGGGGGGGAGAGGGAGAGAGAGAGGGCTCCCCCCTGTTCCCCGCTGCTACCCCCCACTCCCCTCTGCAACACCCCGCCCCACAGCGCACCCGAGTACTTTTCACCTGAGTAGTGAAGTACTCGAAAATCGCGGTGCTCGATTGCGAAATCGCCCTTACCGAGTACGTTCGCTCATCTCTATTTAATATCCATGAGGCCTGATCATTTTCAGGATGTTTGCATGGTTACAAAATCTGTACTTTGTAGTAAAATGTAATTTTGTTATTAAACATATTTGTGCATTCACTTGGTAAGAGAAGAGTTAATGGTTTATATTAGATTACAAATCTGTCCTCTCACGGGATATTCACCAGGGAGTCTTTCTGAAAGCAACATAATTCATAGCTCTTTGTGATGTCATTTGGAGAGCTGGAGACCCAAGACTCCCAGCCAATTATAGAATAATTACAGATTCCCTGGCCCTACAAATTATTGTGGGGAAAACAAAAGGTTTCCTTTTATGTAACATCACGATAAATATATTTACGAATCTTGTTAAGCTCTGATTTAGTGCCAAAATCAGACATATAGCAGCATAACATTAGACACGGAGTTCTAGTACAAAAGCTACAATTGGGTACAGTATGTAATGCCAATCTGGTTACACTCAGCTCCATCTTATGACGTGGTGTATGACAGCTGTACACATTATATAATTAACATTCAAAACCACACCATGTGAATTTTGCGCAGCAATTGGGATCACGGAATTGTTGCAGAAACACCTTGGCCTCTAGATCGAAGAGAATGGGCACCATTATATACACTTGTAAGGAACAATCAAGTACCTAGAAGGAGTTGTCCTATAAGAAGGTTACTGTGACTTTGATTCACTTGTCCTTTCCAAGTTGCTGTGTAGCCTTAGCACTACTTAGCTCTCAAGTATGTAGAATAGCAAGACTCTCATGGCGACAAGTAGGATCAGGCAAGCTGATGTACGACATTCCCGACCCTATGTACCCATTAGAGATAAGCAGCTGCTAGGGAAGGTTGGTGGTAGATTTTCCTCACAGCCCTGCTGAAATAAACATGCACACAATGGCGAGATGTGCAAGCAAGTTTATGGGGAGTCACATGGCCAACGACAACTCATTCTAAGGTTTGTTTTTTTTTGGTTTTTTTTTAATTTACAGAGAATATATATACTGTGGTCATACCAATATACAAATTACTCCTTCACTAGCCAGTTCGCATTTGAACATGAATGCTATAGTCCTCTCACCATGCAGGTAGCTGACTACCAAATGGAGGAGCAAATAGAGGCAGTGTGAGTGGTTGTCTTATCGGTGCCCTGCACAGATGTTATTGGCTCCTCCATTTTGTAGTCAGCTACCTGCATGGTGAAAGGATACATCTATATGCTCTCCTCAGTCAGTAAGTAACGGCCGTTTTCTGTGATTGTTTTTAATTCTCTATATTTCCCCTTCTGTGATGCATTTATATTAGTGTAGGGACCCACTACAACGCAAGGAGCCTTGAAGTGGTTAGTGGGCTCATGTATCTTGGCCAACATCCAACCAATGCCTTGCATTTATTATCTATCTATTCACATGCAGTGTGGCTTTAAGACTCCAGGGGGAGGCCAGGGTGGCAGTACCAATGTGGTTCACTGATGGAAGTGCAGGGCAACCTGCCGATTATGGCGTCATTAATAGGTTGCTGGTCTGCATGGTGAACTACATATATCAGAATGGTCTGGCACTTTGTATCCACTACGTATGGGAGTATACACCAAGCAGCCACCCCCCCTCCATATCAAGAGGCAGTGTGAGTGGCTGTCTTATCGGTGTCCTGCACAGGTGTTATTGGCTCCTCCATTTGGTAGTCAGCTACCTGCCTGGTGAGAGGAGGATGCATCTATATGCACTCCTCAGTCAGTAAGTAACGGCCATCTTCTGTGATTGTTTTAAATTTTTTATTTCCCCTTCTGTGATGCATTTATATTAGTGTAGGGACCCACTACAACGCAAGGAACCGTGAAGTGGTTAGTGGGCTCATGTATCTTGGCAAACATTCAATCAATGCCTTGCATTTATTATCTATCATTCACATGCAGCGTGGCTTTAAGACTCCAGGGGGAGCCCAGGGTGGCAGTACCAATGGAGTTCACTGTTGAAAATGCAGGGCAACCCGCCGAATTATTATGGCGTCATTAATAGGTTGCTGGTCTGCATGGTTAACTACATATATCGGAATGGTCTGGCACCCTGTATGTACTATGTGTGGGAGTGTACACCAAGCATCCCCCCCCCCATTATCAAGAGACAGTGTGAGTGGCTGTCTTATCGGTGTCCTGCACAGGTGTTATTCGCTCCTCCATTTGGTAGTCAGCTACCTGCATGGTGAGAGGATGCATCTATATGCACTCCTCAGTCAGTAACGGACATTTTCTGTGATTGTTTTTAATTTTTTATTTCCCCTTCTGTGATGCATGAATGCTATAGTCCATTCTAAGTCAGGACTAAGTCTATAGATAATAAAAAAATAAATTAAGACATAGCCAACAAATACAGGGCAATTCAAAAATAAAAGTGCAAAAGTAAAGCTGATTTCATCATACATGAATTGACATACAACAGCCAGAATGACATGAAAAGATTGAAGAATTCTTCAGGTTTTTAATGCACCTTACAGATGTTCAACAACCTAAGACAATGCATCTCTTGTGCAGTAGAGTTTATAACAGAGGATATGCTAGGATACAATCTGGGCAGAACTGGACTACCGACTTGATATTTGCAGTGTCACCACTCAAATCAACCATCTGTAGGGTTCATTAAAATCTTCATAGAATCATAGAATGGTAGAGTTGGAAGGGACCTCCAGGGTCATCGGGTCCAACCCCCTGCTCAGTGCAGGATTCACTAAATCATCCCAGACAGATATTTTATCAGCCTTTGTTTGAACACTTTCATTGAAGGAGAACTCACCCCCTCCCATGGCAACCTGTTCCACTGATTCATCACCCTCACTGGTTTTTTTTTTCTAGTTTTTTCTAATATCCAATTTGTGTCTCCGCCCTTTCGGTTTCATCCCATTGCTTCTAGTCTTTCCTTGTGCAAATGAGAATATGGCTGATCCCTCTGCACTATGACAGCTCTTAAGTCTCCTCTCGGCCTTCTTTTTTGCAAGCCAAACAGTCTCAGATTCTTTAACCGTTCCTCATAGAACATGATTTGCAGACTGTTCACCATCTTGGAAACTCTTCTCTGAACTTGTTCCAGTTTGTTTATGTCTTTTTTTTTTAAGTGGGGTGCCCAGAACTGGACACAGTATTCCAGATGAGGTTTGACTAAGGAAGAGTAGAGGGGGATAATTACCTCATGTGATCTGGACTCTATGCTTCTCATAAAACATCTCCTAATTGTGTTTGCCTTTTTGGCTGCTGCATCACATTGTTGACTCATGTACAGTCTATGATCTATTAGTATACCCAAGTCTTTCACACATGTGCTGCTGCTTAGTCCAATTCCTCCCATTCTGTATGTGCTTTTTTTCATTTTTCTTGCCCAGATGTAGGACTTTGCATTTCTCCTTGTTAAATACCATTCTGTTAGTTGCCGCCCACTGTTCAAGCTTTTCTAGATCTTTTTGAATACTCTCTCGCTCTCTCTCTCTTCCCTAGTGTTACCTAGCTCCTACCTTTGTGTTGTCGGCAAATTTGATCCGTTTCCCATCAATTCCCTCCTCCAGATCATTTATAAAAATGTTGAACACCACTGGGCCTAGGACAGAGCCTTGTGGTACCCCACGCGATACATTCTTCCACTTGGATGTGCAGCCATTTATGACCACTCTGAGAACAATCACTCAGCCAGTTGTAAATCCACCTAACAGTTGCCTAACATATTTGGTCATTTTTTCAATAAGTATGGTATGAGATACTTTGTCAAATGCTTTACTAAAGTCAAGATATACTATATCCATCGCATTTCCTTGATCAACCGAGACGGTGATCCTGTCATAGAAGGAAATTAGATTAGTCTGGCATGACTTGTTTGTTACAAACCCATGCTGGCTCTAGTTAATTACTCCATTTTTATCCAAGTGATTGCATACATGCGGTTTAATAATTTGTTTAAAGATCTTTTCAGGTATAGAAGTCAGGCTCACAGGCCTGTAGTTTCCTGGATCCACCTTCTTTCCTTTTTAAAGATAGGGACAACATTTGCCCTGTTCCAATCTTCTGGGACTTGAAGAGTTCCATCTTTTCATGTTCTGCTGGTTAAAGCAGGGATGGGAAGAGTTCTATTTCTACTCATCTGATAATTTATATTACCTGCTTAATAAACAGTGTTAATGAGAGGCGTTAGAGGAAGATAGTGATAGACAAACAATTGTCATGCGCCATCATTACAACTAAGGCTTTTAATGATCGAATTCTATTCCAGAATAGCAGTAGAAAGTTAAATAACAAGGATTTATTCCTACAACAGGATTCCTACAGGTGGTATTTAAAAGCTACTGCAGAGTAATAGTGCATAAAACTATTATTTGCCATCTTACTCCCAATGCTTTTACCATTTCCTCTAGTCCTGAGGACAAACTTCTCACTAGTGTTGAGTGTATGAAAACAGTAGAACCTAGTTTCGGGTTGAACTTTGCTAAACATTTGGTTCGGTGCAAACCTGAACCTTGGGTGGTGCGTTGCTACTGAACCCACTTAAATACCACCACCATTATCTTGCTAGTTCAGTTCAAAATAATCTGGACTGAACAAAAGTTTCTTGCCAAAAATCGGCAAACCAGCCAATTTGAACTTTTGCAAAGTTTGTTCATCACTACTTCTCACTATGGCATTGTTGCAGAGCAGTGTGTCTCAGCTCCAGTCCTTAAGTACTCCCAACAGGTCATGATTTGAGAATATCCTATGGAGGGAACAAATGTAGCAGTTTCTGAGGTACTGACTATCTGAAATCCTGAAATTACCACCTGTTCAGGGTACCTCACGACTGGAATTGAGAAACAGTATTAATAAAGTATTGGACTAGCATCATGTAGGGATGGAGTAAAATTATGGTTTTATTCTCCCACCACACAGAAATAGCAGCGACGTTTCGTCCTTACGGCCGCGGTCTTGCACCGACGCGAGACAGGCCCTGCGAGACTTCAGCCGTAGTCCCACACACGCAGTGTGGGGACGCATGCGTACTATCCTTACAGGGACGCCACTGTCATGGAGTTGGAGAAGTTGTGGTGAAGTGAACGGAGCACCGACTATGTGCGCCTTGGTGTCTTTGTGTAGGTAATAATTGATTACATCTCTGGTGGAGGTGTAGTACTCTGTGATTGGTGTATGGATATAGGAGCTATACTATATATTGTTTAATCATATACATGTAGTGTGAACTTAAGAAAGGCCATAAGGCCGAAACGTCACTGCTCTTTCTGTGTGATGGGAGAATAAAACAATTTTACTGCCTCCCTACATGCTGCCGGTCCAATACTTCATGAATACTGGATTTCTATGGAGCTGAAGGTTTGAGGCTCCCTGACTGGCTATTGCATATGGTGGCCTGACCCAGTTTGGGATGCTATTGGTGCTGCTAATACAACTTGTATTTTTCACTCTGGAATTGAGAAACACCATCAGCTTTATTGATTGAATCCAAAGTTAAACCACAACATAATTGGTATTCAAGTTATTCAAGATGTGTACATTGATGAATGTTGTGATCTGGATCCCCATTAATACTGCTATGATACTAAGTTTACAGAACACAGCGACGGAAGTATTGTTGAGTCGAGGTCCTGAAGCTGAAAAAAAACATGTAACTGAAAAGTTCTTACATTATTCTTGAGTACTTTTTTTTAATAAACTAACTGGATTTTAATAAAATACAAGTGCCCCAATCCAGGCAAAAAAGGAGAATTCTAAAGGGCCCGTCAAACACCAATCAAGCTCTTTACAAATTGATTGGGGTTCATTCAGCTCCATTTACACGGAGTAATCAGTACTACTGTATATGCTCAATGGTTAGGGTGCCCAGGCACATGGTTTCACTTTTGTCGGCAGCACATCCCTGTTTACACACAGCAATGTACTAACGTCAAGATTTTTGGTACTGCATAAGAGATGCGATCACCTGACAAATGAAAGGTTTCTTTGTTTGTTGGCTGATTGCTGATACCTTCAATGAACAGGTAGAAGAATGTTTGTTCGCAATCATCGACCCATGCCAAAGAGTCATAAAACACGACAGCTCCACCATGTATTGTAATGCTGGGTTGGTAACAGGGCGCTTGCACATGGGATGGAAAAATCTGTGGTAAGTCGCAATGAATCCATGCCAAAATCTGCTTTTATAACCTGCGAGTTTTGCAGCTGGTTTCGGCCTTCTAAATGAAAGTTGTAAAATTCCACAGCAGAAATGTCGAAAATCCACAAAGCAGGTCAACTTAAAATCTCATCCACACGCATGGTACGATGGTCTTCATTCCAGCAGTTCATCATGTAGCTTGGAATTACACCATTGGTCCAGGCCCAGTGCTGTTCCGTATATAGTTCACATTGACTTAAGGCAAATCTAGTTATACAGGACATAATGTTCTATCCTGAGTGGTTGCTGTAGTCGTAGGGTTTTAGGTCACGTGACTGCTGTAGCCAATAGCTATAGACAAAAACAGACCTGGAGAACAGAATAGTACTGGGAAAGCAGCAGGCGATTTTTTTAATTACATCATCCGTCCCACTGCCACCAATGTGTAAAATAAACTGGAAACTCCTTTAATCTTTCATGCTGAATTAACAAGAATGCCCCATGGTTCTAAATTTCCACATTGATTTAAATGGATGACCAAGACACAATTCATGTAAATTTACATAGTTTTATTTGAAAACCGCAAACCATTTAGATTAACCAATAAATAAACAAACTTATTCCAAAAGTGACATTTGCCTCGATTCCTAGCAGAGCCAACACCTTCATATCCTTACATTATAACAAAAGCTCTGAAATCAGGCCGGACCCGGGCTCAACTAAGACAAAGAGGCCATATACAATTCAAAGATCAAAAGGGCTGAAACAGATCACATTTAAAGGATACACAAATATTAGGAGGAAGGTGTTCTTTATAAAAAGCTTTATTGGTTTCGTAGAAAGAGACACCACATCATGACCCTTGTCTTATAAAAATGCCACCCTGAATGTCATTTATCAGCCAGGATAATGGACCTGCTTCATAGAAGCATAAGATAACCAGAATAGAATATACAGAACCAAGAATATATATATTTATACGGGTGCACTGTCAAAATACTTTGCTCTAAAGAGGAGAGGCACTGAACAAGGGAAGTTCTGATCCGACGAGAGGTAGGATGCTCATCAATATGGAGATCCGGATCCAATACTAGGGCTGTGTCAATCACCTTGTAAGTTGATCCCTGGCATTTAACTGGTGTTCAGCTACAGTGCACCAAACACTGGTCCACAATTTGCTAAAGTTTACATTGATTGAAGGAGTTAAAAACTTTTAAAAAAGGAGATTGCCCAGGAAAAACTAAATAGAAAAAAAGAGCCACTTGTAGCCCAAGGGTTGTATTTAGTATTGCAGATTATATCCGTTCAAGGTAAGCCACAGTACAAGATGAGCCCACAGAAACGAGTGGCTACTAAAGAATTGCAGATCTTTTTTCTATTCTTGGACAACCCCTTTTAATTGCAGCTGCCCATATACTACTAATCCTGCTCTACATCCGCTAAGCTTAAAGGGGGTTGCCCGACTTCTAGCAGTTTTGCTGCAGTAAGCAGACAGCTCTGTACATTGTGCAGTGGCCTGGTTTGTTACTACAATCCCATTCACATCAATAGGACTCAGCCTGCAGTACCAGCCTGGGCCACTATGCAGTGTATGTAGCGGTCAGCTAGAAGTTAAACAACTCCTTTAAAGTGATTGGTGTGATAAAGGCCGTTCTTTCCACTTCTTTATAACACCTGGTCTGTAGTGGCTGAACATTCACATTTGGCATCAAAAGGTTTCTTTAAACCATTCTAGTTTCTTTTCATCATGGATGTCCCTTGGATTACTTTTAAGACACACAATACAATAGCAAAATACATTATTAACATGTAAAAAGGAAGAAAAGTATACTTCCTACCATTTACAGCATGGACTAATCAGACACCACCATCGTTCTATAACCCGGAATATAGAAATGACACAAATATCTAGGCGTTTCTCTACAGGTATGAGAATTGGGTTTCTAAAAATGCTAAAACAAAAGCTACCATGCCACAGGACACTTGCTGTATTAAGGACAACAGGTATGCACTTAAAGGTATATTGGGGGTTTCCGTCATCAGTAGTAGTCATCAGCAATAAAGCAAATAAATTCTACCAATGTGATCCAAAAAAAGTTTGGTACGGTGTTAGCCAGTAGAACGAAATGTGATTGTTCTCAGTAAGAGAAGCCAAGTAATCTTGTAGATATCATACCTTTTAATAGCGAACGTAAAGACAGGATGTTATAGCTAGCTTTCAAAACTACTTGGGTTTCTTCATCAGGGTTATCCATTTTAGAAGCCTGATGAAGAAACCCAAGTAGGTTCGAAAGCTTGCTGCAAAATCAATTCTTTGTCAGCCATTAAGAAGTATCATATCTACAAGATTACTTTGCTTCTCTTATGGAGAATAAATCAGATTTTATTTAGCGCTTATGTCCCTTTTACACGGGACTATTCTCGTTTAAACAAGCGCACAAGTGACGTCACCGCTAGCTGTTTCATGGAGAATGGTTAGACAGGCAGATCATCACTGAGAATCGCTCACTTCTCGTTCAGTGCTTCACATTCCTACGTACAACACAGAGCGGGGAGCGTTTCGATGTAATGAGAAGTGAGCGAGCCGGCGCCGATTTTTATGCAGGCTGGAATTGAGCGACCAAAAGGCGAATGATGGCTCGCGTTTAGACATAACGATCATCGCGCACTTTCATTTGAGTGACAATCATTACATGTAAATGCGCCATTAGGCCACATGCACAAAAAAGCTTGAAAGCCTCTGCATTTAGAAAGAAATCCGTAGAAAGAGGTTACCTGAAAGTTAAATATGGATGACCTGTCCTTAAGATAGGTCAGCAGATTGTTGGGCAGCCGATTCCTCTTGGGCCAATGCTGTGGCCTCGTCATTGTATACCAGCAGTTCCTGCTGTTGCACCTTAATCAGAATTACTTGACCAGGACCAAGTTGCAGAAATGATGCCTGATAAGTTTCAGACAGCAGGCTGTGCTGCATGAAAGTGACTGTAATATACATAAGAGACCTCTAGGGTGTCAATCAGGTAAGGGGTGCAGGGATGAAAAAATAAAAAAAAAGTGTTTTTGCCAGAGAGGCCCTTTAAAAATATTCTACCATTTTAAGTCCACAGCTCCTATGTAAACCTATGTGTCTCCACGGTTCTAAACTACAAAACACCACATCTAATCTGATCATGCAATTCTACTGCCTTTTATCTGTCCTCTATGTCTTGCTAACTCATCGAATGTTAAGTTAGTAAGAAGCTACAATAGAAAGGGCGTATGACTGCGGGATCGGACGTGTGGTTTATTTGTAGTCTGTAACCATGGAAACAAAGCTTCACATACAAAACTGTAGACAAAAACTTGTAGGATATTTTTAAAGCCAGAGCATTTGCACAGTTGCTCTATTTAGATGCACAGGAGCGATAGATTGCAATGGTAGAAAGGGAAGTATTCTGATTATATACTGAATCTACGGGTTCCTTAGGAGTTAAAACACTGTCGATTGAACCATGATCATTTCCTTAGAAAGCTGACCCAGCTTTTCTACTACCGTAAGACCATAGGCTGCTTGCCAAACTCCGAAGCCCAATTTGGTACATAAGGCAGTACCCACTATAATCTGCAGACTGTATGAGCGGACAAGTATAAAAACCATAGACTATATAAAATTGGCTCATTCAGTTGGAGTAGTCCTGCCCTAACCCATCTATTATCATTTATTTGATTGTTAAGTGATACTAAGTTGGCTGCGTATAGGTAGAATAGTTCAAGCTTTGCAGTATTGATCAAGCTTTTCCTGTTTTGCACTTTTTTTGTTGCCGAAGGTGAAGGGAAAACGAGAGATGATGTAAAACTCTGCAGTGACCGGGTCAACTTTGTTAAATTGCTAGTATGTAGTCTATCATACATATAAGGCAAGTGAGAATACTAAAACAAGTGCACTCCGAGCATTTCAGGAGCGCACCAAAGTCACGGATGTTAGTTACAGCAATCGCTAAGAAAAGCATCTGATGGAAACAAAAATACGTGAAGCACACATGGTGGGGTCTTCTATAAAACAGCGGCATTCGCTCATGACAACCCATGTTCTGCTCATGCCGCCATACATTTCATTTATACTTTGGCCCATCTTCTGGCCGAATACTATCAGAAATGAATAAATAGAGATGACATAAGAGTAAGTAATCTCTGAGCGCGGATATTAGTAGAATGCGAACCATACAGCTGTGCATGACCAGCAGCCAAGTTGTGAGAACTTACAACAACATGACTTGACCCAATGGGAAAGTGAGTGCTCTTATCTCTCAGGTTACATCCGCCATGAACGCATATCGGACGCAACAGGCACTCCACAGCTAAACAGGAACTACTGACATCAGCGGATTCTAGAGAATGGATAGGTAAGCGTCAGTTCAGTAAGACGACTACTGTTTCTCCGGCTAGATCACGCAAGGCTAATTTGGCTTATTATGCAGATGCCATTTCCATAGACGTGATACAGACCGATGGCAGACAACATTATAGATCGACAGAAATAACGTCTCTCGCTTACAATCCAGTACTTAACCGTATAAAATCCTGCAGTACTGATAACACAGGGTACATTTAGAAGGCAGCGGATCTATATAAAAAAGGGAAGATTTGGTGAAGAAGCGTTATCTGGACGGGTTTTAGGTTAATACCCACCTGACGGAAAGGACTAATTTTGTAGACACAATCAAATGCATTTACACACTATACAGTACTCAATCCTTGTTGAACCATGCCCGGAGGAAAACGACCTACAACCCTTAACGGGGTTTAATAAATAAGGAATCTTTAGGATTTTTTTTTCATTGATTCTGGTACAAAGTTCATGTTCTGCACTTTACAAGTCATGTACAAAGTAGGTTTGGACTACAACAATAAACTGAATTATTTAAAGCGGAAGCCCATGTAGAGGAAGAGGTCTAATATACTTTATGTGTAGTGTAACCATGGAAGCAAAAAGGAAATAAAAAGCAGTGCCATTAGTAGGTTTGACTTCTAGAAGCATTCACTGACCAACAGCTTATGCGACAGCAGACTGATATGAAGCAAGGATGCCGTATCATTGCTGGGCTAGCACTTCTATTTTGTAGCAATCATAATTGACATTATAAGCATATCTCCAGTGAAAAATGAAAACTTCACAGTGCTCTTCGATCCTCTTGTGAACCCTTTTCCCTTGTAAGGCCAACCATTAATATTGCAGATCTCCCGTTAATAGTTCTCTAACAGGAAGTTGTTGTCTGACAGGTTAAACATATAATGGAGCTGTAGACTAATCATTGCTTCTACAAGCTCTCATTACATTTGCTATAACGCTCGTTAGTATAATCCAATGATCACACCCCAATTTACACTGCAAAAACAGCTTGTCTGAATCAGTGCTGATGCTGCTGTGATCACAGGACCTTTCTGGAAGATACAGCTACACAGTTAGTTTGTAATCCTATGTATAGGCAAGATATTCAAGTTATTTGATCTAGATCTCTCTAACCCTTTCTTCGAATGTTAGAAGTAAAAGGGCTGCAGTAATTCATGTCTCCTGCTACTCTGGACCCATATTGACATGAATGGAGTATGCAGCCTGTAAGTAACAGATAAATAGCAGAGATAATTTTTTTAAAGGGCCACTCCAGTGAATTTTCTTTTGTCATTATGTAGCTAGCACCCCCAGCATTTTATATATATAAAAATATATAAAAGTTAGCTGATGGTCATGAGATCTCATTTTGACCAGCTCAGATCTACCTGGGTTTATGTGTTCAATTTGTAGTCAATTTTTTGTCTGTGTGATGCTATTACATGGACCCTACAGAAACTGTAATAGCAGTGCCTGTGTTCCCCTCTAGGCAGTTACTGATGATGATCACACAGCTCCTGTCACATAGCTATAATAAAGGAGATCACAATTCATGCTCCTGACTGTAAACTTATGGCCTGTAGCTTAGAGGAATATAGATGACAATGATAATTAAACTGTCCACCCAGCAGACCGAAATGGTACAACATCTGGTTGATGCTGTACTGATGCATCATGGGATTGATGTGAAAGTGAAAGCAAGTGTTTCACCATCAAGATGGTACCTGATAAGCATCAGACAGGGGACTAACACTGCCTAAACATTGCTGCAATACACAGAGGAGATCTTCAGTGTGTGACAGGCAACCAGGTGAAGGGTGCAGGAATGGAAAAATGTGTTTTCACTGGAGTGGCTCTTTAACGATAAGGTGCATGCCCATTACCAATGGGTAAAATGTGTTGCTGTTTGAACATGGTTGACACACATTGGCAGATAAAGTACAATCAGTCTCAAATTTACGCTGATCATTTACAAAACAGTTCCCTTAAATGTTATTGGCCAAAAAAGCTATTGCACAAAACAATTCCTATATAAGTAGGGGTGTAAAATGAATAAATTATCAATATTTTAAAAACTGACCTCAACTTACAAATCTTGTGCATAAAATAAGGTTTTTCATTTTTTTTCTGACTGGCTCAGTGAAGCAATCATCCTATAAGCTCCCTTGTCCCTGTCAGCTTCAAGTACCTTGTGCAAAACAAAGCGCGTTTTCTGACCTGAGAACCAATTGGAAATAGTTTACAGAGAAATATTTGTATTGAACTGCCGCTTTAAATAATCCACCTTAGAAGAACTAAAACAATAACCTATCTATATATATTATATACACACCCACATATACCAAGGACATCTCCTACACCATGTTACATAAGCATAGGTATATCGTAAAAGGGTTTACAGCATGAGACTTAGGATTTTGTAGAGTTCCCAACGTCATGGGCACAGGCCACGTTAACTCATGTTTTCGCCCCCCCCCAAAATTACAACATTCATTCCAACTGCATGGCCCAACTGCTGGATGGAAAACCAGATCTGTCATGTACTTGGATTATAGGTCTACCAACAACAACAAAAAAATTGCGAGTCCCAGTTTGTTTTTCCTGTGTCTAATAGATACATTGTGATATAGGGAATATTCAAGCTTTTCCATTGATCCCAGCTCTTGTTGCAGACGGCTCTTAGTCCGATCTACTGCAGCAAGGTCTAAGAAATAACTGTTTGTTCCGAAGAAGAAGAAAAAAAAACAAAAGAGAGAAAAGAGGTTTTTCAGAGAATTTTGTAGAAAGGCTCCCAAGGCTTCATTTCCCCCCATACATCCTCTCAATATCTTCCTGGTAATGACTCTTAAGCTCCTTGCGTTTCAGCTTGAAGGCATCTGTCACCAATCCTGTCTCGGGAGTCCAAGGCTCAGAAACAAGACGAATCTTAGCAGGAATCTCAAACTTTTCAAGGGTAGCTAGAAAAAAAAAAGCAAAGCTGTCAATATGGATTCCGGTGTAACAAGCGAGAACAGTAAACCTCCGCATGGACTTTTAGCTTAGACGCACATTGACTACATACAGGACTGTTGGGAGAGCAACAGTTACACAACAATTACAGTTCATGGGAATACTTGGGAGTTATTTGTCTGTGGAACATGTATACGATTTGTGCGACTATAATCAAAACATAGGCCCACACTTATTAACCCCCTTACAGACTAGACTGTTTCAGTCCTAAAGGACCATAAACTTTTTGGAGATTTTATGGTCCTATTTTTCCTCCTTGGCCTAGCAAAATTATTTTTGTGACATAGTGAGCTTTTTTTCAATACCTATTTTCGCAGATTTTTTTTTCGTTTTATTAGCAGTAATATGTACAAAAAGTTAAAGAATGATAAGTTAAAAAAAAACTATTTTTAGAATGAAAAAAAAGAAGCCCTAGCTGCAGTGAAAAAACAAATAAAATACATCACCTAAGTAGTGCTGTCATCTCCGGCGCTGGTCTCCTCTTCACCTCCGCACTTGTCTTCAGTCTTCTGCAAGCCCTTCCTGGATTGGAGGATCAAAATCTCCGCCTCTAGGAAGGGCTGACTGTGATTGGTTCACGAGCATCCTGGCTCAGCCAATCATTGCCGGCGTTCGATGAACTAATCACAGCCATTCATTCATTCATAGAATGGCTGTGATTGGTTGAACGTGCACTGGCTCTGATTGGTTGACAAGCTCCATGGCTCAGCCAATCGCAGCCAGCCCTTCCTGGAGGCAGTTATTTTGATCCTCCAATCCAGGAAGGGTTGGCAGAAGAATGCCGAGGAGCTTCAGGGGAGACCTGTGCTGAAGAGCATAGTGCCTCTTAGGTGATGTATTTTTTTTTCTGCAGCTAAGGCTTAGTTTAGGGCTTTGATAGTAGGATTTCCTAATGTCAAGGTTGCTTCGCACCTTACGAAAATGATGTTTTCGTGCGATGCGATGCAGCAGAAAGGAAGGCTCCATAGGTAAACATGGGCTATAAAACCTCACAGGTCATGTGCATATCACGAAACCCGCGAGCTTTTTGACTCCCAATGTTGAATGCTACAAAACATTGCAATGTGGAAGAACCCATAGGAAAGCATGGGCTTCACATATATGCGATTTGTAGCATTGTCACAACGCGTGAAAATCGTGCAACTTAGTCACCCGTGTGAAGGAGGCCTCATGACGCACTTTTCACCTCAAAAGTATCCTAAGAGAAGTACTTGTCAGCCACTTACCTGCAGCGGGAGACTCTGCCAAGACTCTCTGCACTTCCTTCTCCATTATTGGATTATTGCACAGAGACTCGAAGCTTCCTTGCACGCCTTTCTTCTCCGCTAGCCTCACTAGCTCCTTTTGGTTTGGCACCACAAAACCAATCACATATGACTGATCACTGGAACAGAAAGCAATCATATAGAGTAGGTAAGAGAATAGTAAAAATTACTGTTTTTTGCAAAAAATTGCAATAAAACACTGCAATGTGCGAGCACACCTTAGGCTCAATGCAAACGGACAGACTTTTGTTGCGGAATTCGCAGACAGACACCGGCCACGAATTCCGCAGCAATGTCCGTCCATGGCATGCAATGTAAAATGATTCTTCCTCGCACATGAGCGGATTTCCCTTGCGATTTACGCTCGTGGAGGAAGAACTGCAGCATGCTCTATTTTTGTGCGAGACTCGCACAGACAGCTTCCATTGCAGTCAATGGAAGCCGTCCATCCTGCCGCGATTACGAAGTCGCAATATCGCTGGTGCGTCATTCTCTGCACTGTGCATGCGCAGTGGCGCGTCAGCAGGCACATCAGCAGTGCATCCGAGACAGGTAAGCAGGTGTCACTGTCCGGCACAGGGTCGGATTTCGCTGCAAGATCTCGCAGCCGGAATCCAACTCAACTTGTGCATGTGCCCTCAATGCAGCACCAACCTTAACCAGTTCCTGACTGCTCACAGACTATAAACATCCAGGTATTCCATGCTTGGTAAGGAAAGGAATAAAACTTCTGGTCAGGAAGTGGTTAAACAGAGGCAGGGGGCAAGTGAAAAAATTGGTTTATGCCCATTTTCCAGACAGAAAAACTTTAAGACCAGCAGGAACTGTTGAGTCGAGAATCACTCATGTATTTACGCATTTTCTGGAAGCAATGGTATAAGGCAAAATACTAAAAATAAAAAAAGTGGGAGCTAATCAGCATTTGGTAGGAGGACCACACCGAGCGAGCAGACCGATCTCTTGTTGTTGGCTAGTCGTTCAAAGACAATGATTACGTAATTCAACCAGCGACTATGTCTTAGATGAGCTGAAACAAAGACTAGCAACTAGTGAACAAAGTCTGGCTATAGCTCCTACTCTAACTACAGGGATAAATAAATAACCCCACGGGGTGAATAAACCTACAAAACATTTCGGATTAAAGACCAAAACCCCATTCACTAAGAGGAATGCACTGCTCAGAATAATGCGTTCTACAGCTGTCCATCACACGAAGGTGTTCCAGCATAGATTTCTGAAGACGTAAATGCCATGTAAGAGATCTATTCTATTGGAAGGAAATTACTCATCGGGATGCAGGAGAAGTAAGGCATGAGGCAACACCAGCACAAGTGTAACGATTCTGGATCATTACTACGCGGAAACATTCTTAAATCAATGGAAAGGATGACTCTTCCATCAGGAAGGATGGCGAGGAGGAGAAAACAAGACAGTGAGTCAAAGAAGCAGTCAGCCTGAGATCTACATTGTCTAAGTAGTAACGTCACATAACTCAGACACATTCACAGCTTTGATTGCCATGACGCAAAATGTATCTTCACATCAATGACAGGGATTAAAAGTATAGAGAAACCATGATATCTCATGTATAGTCTCTGGGACTATATAGAAGATACGTGCTAATTTATATATACTCACTAAAACAGGTTATCAAAAAGAAAGTCAATCTGGTAAGAAAAAAAATAATACACTCAAGGGCCATTATTGGGGTATGGCCCCCTGCATACAGCAATGGCGGGGTTCTGTGCTGCATATTACAGCCCTGCCAACAGCCTGCAAGCTGCGGGAAGGTCTCTCTGTAATGGACCGTATTCTTCCATAGAAAATACCTCAGTAATACAGCACACCATGGAGGAGGCCACGTTTCTTCTCTCACGGATTTATGTCTTTGTATAGAGGTGAAAGCACACAGAGGTCTAGTACGGGGCTACCATAGCCTTGGGGCGCTAGAGTACATATCTGTACCACAAGTCAGGCTCGAGAACTTGGGTTTCTGCAGCATTTTCTTTTCAATTTCTTTGCAGAATTTTTACTAATGTGTAAGAATTGGAATAAGTGATGATGACACGGCTGTAATATGCCAGAAATCTAGTAACTGTCACATCGGGAATGCCCGAGGCTCCACTAAACTGACTTAAGACCATCACACAACCCTATGGTGATGTAGGCGAGTAGAACTGCGGGGCTCCTGGTCTTGCAGCTTCAATATTGATGCTAAAATGCAGACACAACACAGTCTTAAAAATTAGAGAGAGATTCCCATCTTAACCAATTTCTGCACATCCAGTCACCTCAAAAAGTAGAGGTGAGGTGGGATGGTGTCGGAATTCCACAAGCAGATTTTGCCCATTGACAGGGCACATTCTATATGCACGTCCACGCAAAAAAACGAAGCAGGAAGCCACGTATTTTTATGGCGTTTTGGAGGTGTAATTAATACAGGAAATTCTGCAGTGAATCCTGCCATATGAATGTACCCTTATGGTACGTTCATGCGTTGCGGATCCGCACCAAGATCCATGTCAAAGTCTGCACTGTGTCATGCGGATTTTGAAGCATTTTTTTATGTGGAGTCGCAGCAAATTTCAGCCTTTCAATTGTGATTTTGTCAGGTGATATTGATGTTCTGGGTGCAGGTGGTCAGTGGCGCTGTTTGTGAAGGCAGGGAGTAGTGCTTTGTTAAGTAATCACTGTAGCTGAAAAGCTGATAGCTGCAGACCCGCAGCTAAAATCAGCTGAAAAGTCAAGTTCTACACAAGAGGTGAAAATTTTGACACAGTTTTTGATGTGATCTGCTGCATTTCCGCCATGTGTGAACACACCCTCAGACACAAGAGCCACACAGATTTTACTATCTACCCATGTAGAACACAAGCAGTGCCAAATACAGTAATTAGACTATAACATTTATTATTCATCACTCATCATAATGCGTTCTCCTCAACCTAAAGGCCTATTTAGACACAACGATTCTCGCTAAAAATTAGCTCAAAGCCGTCTCTTGAGCGAAAATCGTTAGGTCTAAACGCGCGGCCATCGTGCAGTTTTCGTTAACGATTCGCTCATCGTTGTCTTTCAGCTTGCTGAAAGACAATGATGAGTTTTATCAGGACCGCGCACTGAGTTATCAGCGGGATACCACTGATACTATTGTTTCAGCTGGTAACCCACTCGGAGAATGCAGCAGAAGTATGCAGAAGACAGAGCTCCAGCTGTGTTCTGCACACCCCACTTGGAGCACCCAGCTGTATACCAGCTGAACACTCCGTGAACACAACAGGAGTATACAGAAGACAGCGCTCCAGCTATGTTCTGCATACTCCGCTCGGAGCACTCAGCTGTATACCAGCTGAGCGCTCCTGCATACAGCTGTTGTATTCTCGAAGACAGCGGTCCCGCTTGTCTTCTGCATACAGCATGACCCTTCATTTACACACTTATGCAAAGTGAACGCTCAAAACTGTCACTCAAACTGCAATTTGAGCGAATTTTGAGCGATCATCTTGACGTGTAAATGCAAACAATGATTATCGCTCAAAAGATGTCTTCAGTGAATTTTGAGCGATAATTGTTGGATCTAAATGGGCCTTTACTCTACAGAACACTTTGACATCACACCATCAATGAATATGTGTAATTTCCTATTGCATATGCCTAGTTTGCCAAGTATCACCAAAAATCTCAATGCAGTCAGACTTTAGGGAGAACCTATCAGTCATTTCAATAAAGAAGTGTTCTCACCTGTTCGCATAAGCACAAATGTTGTCCACAATAGGGAGATTCTTCAAAGCCGCCTCCACTTTACCGAGGGAAACATACTCTCCTGCTTGAAGCTTTACCAGGTCTTTTTTCCTGTCTGGAGAACATATTAGACAATATTGAATCTACTCCTGGAACAATTCTATTAAGGCTCTGTTCACACTTGCATCACAGCTTCTGCTTATAACAAAAACCATAATGCATTGCTGTAACGGTCATACACTACAAAAGTAATTGGACACCTGATCAAAAATGAGTAGTAGTATTTATTTCTATATGTTAATAATTCGTGTAGCCTCCTTTGGCCCTAATGACACTGGATCCTCTCCAAGGCATACTTTCTACTAACGCCTGATACAAGATACACTTCAGCTGGTATTTCCCTCCATTCATCCTGCAAATGTCAAATCAACTTTTCTCAGTGAAGATGGATGCTGTTCATAGTTCTTGACCCAACATTCCAATTCATCCCAAAGTTGTTCAGTAGGGTTCAGGTCGGAAATCTATACAGGCCAGTCTAATCGTGGAACATCCATATACTCAAGCAATCGCATAATATTGTTGGATTTATGACAAGGGGCATTGTCAGCATTGCTGACCATTCCCAGTGTTGCGACACCATCAGCAGCACATTACTGTCTAGAATGCCAAGGTACGCCTCCATGTTCCGGGCCATAACTAAACCTCTGCCGTACTTAACTGTTGGCATAACACACGGAGGCAAAAGGCGTTCACCAGGCCTCCTCCACCCAATTTTAAGATGGAGTAGTGTGATTCATCACTCTATAGAACATTCTTCCATTGCTCAACTGTCCTTGCAACCTTGTAAACGAGCCAATGCAACCTCTTGGAAAAAACTCGTTAGACGTTTGCAGGATGAACATAGGGAAATATAAGCTGATGTTTAATCAGACATTAGTAGAAAGTAAGCCACGCAGAACATCCAATGTCATTAGGGCCAAAGTAAGCCCTATTACCTATTAACATGTGAATCAATACTTTTGATTCTTGTTCAGGTATTCATTTCCTTCTGGTAGGAGGAGTATACTTTGAACACCATTCACTTGTTAACCAAGATCCATTGGGCTCCGCCAAGGCTTTTGTCTTTTTGACTGCTACATATCAACTATGACAGAATCTGCAACAGATGCACCAAATAGAGCTTGTGATGTAGATGTGAACAGAGGCCAAGAATTGAGAGCTGCAGGACGAGTTACGAGCGCCATTCTGAAACACATAGACCCTACATTTTTGCTAAACCCACAACATTTGAAGATATGGGAAAAAGGAATTGAAATCTGATCAAATAAAGCCCACGGCTTCATGAAGAAGCAGTGTCTCAGTGAAGTCACTAGTCTCCATAGCAGTGACAGGATTGCCATGTCTTATGCCAGTGTATGGGCGCCCTCCCCAGTGGTCTTCAGGAACGGGTCAGTGTGTTCAATGGACAGCTCTGTTAGTAGCAACTGGTCAACGTATTACAGAGCAGCTACAATTAAGAGAGTGCTAAGAGGAGATTACAGGAAATCTACGATCGGCTTCTTTAGTAGTACACAGACTACTGGAATACTAGGAATTGTTAAAAGGCATTGGAAAGGAACTTTGGAAATTGGTACCTTAAAATGTTTCACCATATATTTCGTATTTATATATTTGGGTTTAACATTTCATGCTAAAAACAAGAGAGAATCACTGTATGGAATAAACATATTACACATCAGCTGCAATATCCAACCTTTAGTAGGCATTACAACTACCATCTATAGGCACTAGAGATGAGCGAGCATACTCGCTAAGGACAAGTACTCGATCGAGCATTGTCCTTGGCGAGTATCTCCCCGCTCGGAAGAAAAGGTTCGCCTGCTGGCACGGGTGACAGGTGAGTTGCGGGAGTGAGCAGGGGGGGGAGCAGGGGGAGAGAGAGATCTCCCCTCCGTTCCCCTCCCCGCCGCCGCTCCCCGCCCCCCATCGAATCTTTTCTTCCGAGCGGGCAGATACTCGCTAAGGACAATGCCCGCTCGAGTAATTGTCCTTAGCGAGCATGCTCGCTCATCTCATCTCTTATCATCTAATCAGGATGACCCCTTCTTATATTGAAGCCAGCCATGTATTTAATACATGGTCGCTAAGGGAAATCTGGGCAGCCAGCCATTGGAGTCAGAAATGGTCAAACATCAATACTCACCAATGTAACACACAGATTGGCAAACCCACCAGATTAGGAGCCATTGGTTTACCTAATGAAGGGGAATCCCTTATAGGAGCCATTGGTCTACTTAATGAAGGGGAATCCCTAATAGAGAACTCCCCTATATGATGTTCTTATAGTTCACATGATGAGAAGTTAGGGGAGCTGTATCTCATACTGACCTGTAGGTGTCCCCTGCTAAAGTCAGTGCGCACATAGCAGATTGACTCTATTCAGAAGGCTGTGCGCATGCACTCCCATTCATCTCTATGGCAGATGGTCTCTTTTCAGAAGGCTGCGCGCATGCACTCCCATTCATCTCTATGGCAGGTGCCTTCTGAATAGAGTCAATCTACAGCTCCCCGGACATCCAGTCATCTAAACTGTAAAGTACTATAAAACTTCCCTTTAATAACTAGTAGCAGGAGTAGAAGCAGAATAATGCAAACTGCAGTGATATAGTCTGTGCCTACTAGCCCTTTTCATAAAAGTTTAGCTACCTTCTAAATTTCAGTTCAATCCGCTTGCATTCAACTACTACTACTATAGAGGAATAATTATAGTTGAAGTATAAGGTTGGGATAACTGACAAACCAGACAAAAAATTCACAAACTATTTTACCAAAAAGCATGCATTTATAGCAAATGGTAGCCGGACTATTATGAAAAGGGTGTAGTATAATTCTCAGGTAGTGAAATGTGAATTATTTCATAGTAACTGGGATAGTGTTGATCTGCACCTCCCAAGCATCGGCCACTAGTCCAGTCTATAGTAATGAAGGCATAGCTTCTTATTTAGTATAGATGGGTTATGCATGGCCTAGGGAGAAGCCTGCAGAGAAACTGCACGCTAGCGCTCATCCTCCGCAGTCTGATGATATATAGGTACTGCAGTGTGCCATATACAGCCTTGTAAAATGCCTAAAGTGATCAGTACCGCTACTATGCTGCATTACTAAAATGTTATCAGCCATCAAAGAAAACACAGGCAATGCACAAGGATGATAATTTGCAACCATGTGACATCATTTAGTATATGCCCATTTACCAACTGGTGTCCCAACAGTGAAAAATATTGGATGGCTAGTAAAGTGCAAATTATTCCATTTATGGTACAAAACATCATCAGTAGGAAACGGTCTAAGATGGAGGTGAAAAAAAAGAATTTGGCAGCAGAAATCTTTTTTTTATGCTTTCACTGTCAAAAATCATAGAAAGTAAGAATCACCCAGTCCATATAGAGTCTAAGAAGAGATACTAAAACCAAGTACAGGAGCCACCTACACACGGGCCAGGGCGATATCTAGCTAAGAAACGCGGCCCAATCTTGTGCTCGCCAATGTAAGTTTTCACGCCGATGCGAGGAGTTTTACATGCAAAAAAATCTTGCATCACCTCTGTGAAGTAGTGATCCTTTGGCGCAGCTTTTAGGCGCCTTAGAGGATCGGCAAGGGTTTCCCACTGTTTTCAACGGGAAACCTTGCATTGCACTCGCGTGCACATTGCATGTCGTGGGAAGTGTTTTACTTAAAAACAATGGGCGATGCGTTCTAAGGAACGTGGAAGGGTAGACATGCCAAGATTTTTTTCTGCACGGTGATGTGGGAAAACATCGCTTGTGTATATGACTCCATTCACAAGAATGGGGTTCATATTCGCGCAAGTTTTGCGAGTCTCTGAGATTTTTCGCTTAGTATCCTGTCGCGTCCGAAATTTACACCGGACAACTATCGCTGGAAATCACTTGCTTAAGGCTGGCTTTACACAGGACAACTATCAGCCGAAAAACTGCTCTAACTAGTAAGTTAGAATGGCTTCATACGCCCCTGGGTTTCTGTGCTCTATATATCGGGAGGTCTCTCTTCCATCATCCTTTTTGCTATGCCTACCTAGAAGCACATGAGCTGCGAGGAATCTGCAGAGCAGACAGTTGAGGAAGTTCTGAAGACCCAAAATCTGTCTGCAGCATAGGAAGCAGGAAAGAGCTTTTGGAAGGTAGGCCGGATATAGGGTGCGTTCACACATCGCTGATTTGATGCAGATTTGTGTGGGGATCTGCAGCAGTTTTCACCCTGTCAATTGAAACCAAAGTGGTGAAATCTGCTGCGGATCTGCACCAAAATCCGCAACTGCATCTGCAGCAAATCAGCAATGCATCCTTAAGCAAAACTTTTAGTTGCATGTTAAAATAGCAGGTAGAATACAAATCCTTTCAAAATGTGACAAGAGTATTTTCCTTATGGGGTAATACTCACCAATTATTTTTAGGCAGCCATCACAGTGGAATTCTCCAATATCTCCAGTACAGAACCAGCGTTGGCCATTTTTATCCACTAAAAAGTCCTCCTTGGTCTTCTGCTCATTTTTGTAGTATCCCATAGTCACATTGGGGCCACCAATCAGAATCTCTCCCCTGGGATAAGGCTCGTCAGTGTTGAAGTAGCCACCTAAGTTAGGAGTTGAGTTACAGATTAGAAAGGCGAAGAAAGAAAAAACTAACTAGTGGTATGAATACATAGCAGATCACGTACACCGAAATTGTAGAAGTAGATGTGGACTGCACATCCACATATAATACGTCTCAGCAGTACTTCTAAACATAAACCTGAAGTTATAGGTTACTGTGACTTTGACTGTCCTGTCCTTTCCAAGTTGCAGGGTAGTCTTAGCACTACTTTGCTCTCAGGTATGTAACATGGCAGCACTTATATGGCGACAAGCAGGATCAGGCAAGCTGATGTTCCCATGAGATAAGCAGCTGCTAGGGACGATTAGTGGTAGATGATTTTCCCCATAGCCCTACTGAAATAAACGTGCACACAATGGCGAGATGTGCAAGCAGGTTTATGTGGAATAATATGGCCAATCTAACTATTTCCATCTGAGCTCCCACAATGCTCTGCTTCTTGGTAACAGGAGGCCTTCAGAATTCAAAAAGCGGTACATGAAAAACCAAATATCAACAAATTGCTCAGAATAATTATAGACCTCTCATGTAGTGAATGCTATGGTAATGCCATGCAATGGAAATACAAACCTGTGCACGGTAGGATGGCTTCGCTACAGTATTTCTTTTGCCTTTTCTAATTTAAGGTATTTACATTTTGACAAATACATTTAATGAACATTTTATGTAGACGTTCGCTGTGAAATGTAAACATGTTCAAAAGTTGAGATTTCCTTCGTTCTAAAGTAAAACTCCATCATAGATGACAGCTGCTGATAGAAACCACAGGCCAGCTTACATTTTTACATGGCAGGGATGAAATGAAGGCATCTCATTGGCTACAGAGGGCACAAGACCCATTATCTTCCTCTGTTGCCCAGCTGTAAAAGTATACCCCGTGTTGGGGAAAAAAAAAAAAATCGTTCCACTAGAACTTGTCAAAATCAAACTTTAAAAAAAACTCCTGTGTGATTGTAAATATAAGTGATTACAATATCAGAGCAAAAGGATAATTTACTGAGGAAAACTGACCACTTGAAGGGAGGCTCTAGTACCCTGCTCTACCACCTCTAGCTTGGATACAAGATGTGATATGTGTGGGCATGGAGGCTCTACTACCCTGTTGTACCACCTCTAGCTTGGATACAAGATGTGATATGTGCAGGCATGGAGGCTCTAGTACCCTGTTGTACCGCCTCTAGCTTAGATACAAGATGTGATATGTGCAGGCATGGAGGCTCTAGTACCCTGTTGTACCGCCTCTGAGACGGTGGGCTGGATTCGGCCTGTGGGCCTTGTGTTTGACATTTGTGCTCTAGATCACGTAAACCCCTAGGCTGTGAATGTTGGCATCCCAGAAGGTCCCACACATTTTATAGGTAATAAATCTGAAGACTGGGCACTCCACAGAAGCGTGGCAATGTAGTGAAGACATTCCCGTAACCCTCTTGCTGTGTACAGCCAAGCATTATCCTGCCGGAAAATGCCTCTTGGAAGCCGCCATGAGAGGAACACATGTAGCTACAGGATGTCCTGAACATATCACTGAGCTGTCATTGTCCCTCATTCCGCTACTAGGGGTGACCAACTGTCATATGAGATGGCCTCCCAGTCCATCACACCAGCAGTGGGGGCAGTGTGCCACTCCACAGCAAAGGTAGGACTGAGGCATTCACCCTGAGGTTGTCAGTGCCCAAACTGAACCTGGATTTGTCGCTGAAGACAACTTGGCTCCACTGCAAACGGAGGCGATGTTGGGTGCCAAAGGCAGTACACGTAATGGGCGCCATGAGCCCAAATGCCTTCAGGCAAGCACCTTGAAATTGTTCTGAGAAACACAGGGGCCTGTAACGATGGAGCCAGCTGTCTTAAACAGTTGGAGGTGCTTGTCGGATGATCCTCTCTACTAGTGGTCCTTCGAGGTTGTCCTGAACCTAGTTGTCTTGTGTGCATTCCCTCACACATCCACTGGTCCCAACACCTCCTAGCAGTCTGCTCAGAACAACCCAAGTGGCGGCAATTCGTCAATACGACCATACAGCTTCTTGCATTCTAACAATTCACCCCTTTCAGACTTTAATTAAAACCATTTCCATTCTTCCAGCAGGAAAAAAAATTACATTAATTGAGGTCATTTTCTCTTCTACAAATTTCTACTAATACAATTCTATGCGGCTTACCTTCTTGCCAGTTCTTAAGTTTTATCTCACAACAGACCAAAGGTGCTCCAACTCTGCCCGTACTGTAGTCGCACACTGAAAAACAAGCAATGCTTAAGTTGCTCATAGAACGAATACCTTTTTTGTACCATACATCCAAAATGAGCCCCAACAAATTAGAACATCAAACCACAATTGTAGGGGGTTTCCAGCTCTGCAAAATTGATGACCTATCCACAGAATAAGTCATTAATAGCTAATCAACAGAGGTCTGACACCCAGGAACCCAACCAAATAGCTGTTTACCAGGTAGCTATCACCCTGTATAGAGCAGGAAGCAGATAGCTCCGAACGTTGTGCAATGGACTGGTGTGGTATTGCAGGCACATCTGCCATTGAAGTGAGTAGGAGCTGTGCCTGCAATACCACACTGGGCTATTGCACAATGTAGTACACTATCTGCCTCCCGCTCCATACAGAGGGACAGCTGGGCTGGGCTCTTGTGTGGCGGACTCCTGTGATCCGCTATTAATGACCTATCCCGTGTGCTTCGCAGAGCTGTAAAACCCTTTCAAATTGCTAAATATGCTTTCCTTCTGTTAATCTGATGATAGGATGGCACACGGCTGGGGCTGATGGTGATCTCTTGCAAAGTGTGGGGAACCTGGGAGCAAAGATTCACGTAGCCTGCAGCGTCAATACAGGGAAAAAAACATAGCAAACTAATGGGCTGTTGTGTAACGCACTGATGCGCGGTGTCTTCCAAGATCCTCGTTATTAATTCTGAATTAGCTAGTACGGTAGTGTAATGTAAATTGGTTTTCTAAAGGAAATAAGCCCCTGATTAATTTTAAAAATAGGGCATTTGGATTTATAATAAATCTACCCATCAGCTGGATGCTACTTTTGTCTCATCACTGATTCACATACTAATCTACAACAGGTTTATCGCGGACTGTATCAGCTACTTTACTAATTCAACCGAGTTACTCTCCTATGCAACAACATATTACAGGGAATGCCTTCTAGCTAGAAGTAGAATCCTTTCAGGCTGTAGACATAAACCAGTACTATAGGACTGGTCCGCACTCACTTTCTGTGATCGTGCCAGCACCACATGTTTCCGTAAGGCCGTAGCCTTGGCCAACAGGACAGCAGAAGCAGATATTCATAAAGCGTTGGGTGGCAGCTGATAGAGGCGCTCCGCCGGAAAGCAGGACTCTCAACTTTCCCCCTAGTAACTTTCTAACTTTCCGAAACACAATCCTGTAAAGAGAAGGAATTTGCAGACTGTTAACAGAAGAGGAGAACTCAATGGCTTCTTTATTTTAGGTGAAAACACTATAAATGTACCAACTGCCCTGTACAAGTACTAAACTACACAAAGTACTAAAAGACTACTTGTAGTTGGCTCAGAATTCCTGATTACTATATTTGTTTCATAAGAGGCAGGTTTAAGGGAACCCGTCACCAGCTTCATGCTGCCCGAACTATGAACAGCATGATCCAGGTATGGAATGTGTACGCATGCAAGGGTTATTCTGAAACACTGAAATGGAGCTCTCGAGTCAAAAAGGCAGGCTGCACCGACTTCTCCCTGCCCTGATCATTTAGATTGACAGCCCTCTCCCTGCCTTTGTATAGGGAGAGAGCTGTCAGTCACTATGCTGTGGGCAGGGACAAGCTGATGCGGCCGCCTCTGACTCGAGAGCTCCGTTCCAAGTCAAACTTTAAAGCGTGTTTATTTTGAAGCCTTCCAGAACACCATGTACGTTCGAGCAGCACGGACCTGGGGACAGGTTCCCTTTAAAAAGGTATATACATCACGCAGTACTGGAATTGTCTAACATGTACTTATGCAGAGCAATGACACAACATAGGATTTAGCAGATCCCAATGCTATTTAACAGCCTATTATGAGAATAACCAGAGACAGCCAAGTGAGACATGTGGTTTCCTCAAGGCATGAGTCAGATATCAGCAGCTTAAGTATAAATCTTTTCACATTCTTTGCCATTTCCACATGGATTCCACGAGAACATGAGGAATGGGGAGCAGTGTAAAAGGAATGGCAACACCAGCCGAGTATTACCTGTCACACACCGGTGTGCTGTAACCTCTCGAGATCTGCTTCATCTTGTAGTTGTAGGCCAGGGAGAAGAGACCTTTCTGAACAGGACTCATAGAGGCTACTTTACTCATGACGTTCTTATAAATGCGGTCCATAATTTCCTAGAAAGACAATGTATTATTCAGGTACATCGAAACCATTTAGAATTGTAAGGCTGCATTCACACAGGGCGGATTTGCCGCGGTTCTGCCGCAGCAGATCCGCCTGCGGCCGCTAATCTCGGGATTAGCCAGCCATGTGGACGAGGTTTCTCAGAAACCTCGTCCACACGGGACGGCTAATCCGCAGCGGTAAATCCGGCCACGGTTTCCAAAGATTGAGCATGTCTGTTTACTTTTGTTTTGTTTTTTATTTACGTCACGGCCGCGCTCTCCTCTATGGGAGAGCCGGCCGCAACGGAAAAGCATGCGGCCGGGCTGCTTCAAAGCTGCGGCGGCTTAAACCGCGGTGGTTCTCCCGTCGGAAATCTCACGGTTTTTGCTGCGGCCAAACTGCGAGATTTCCGACGGGAATCCACCCTGTGTGAACCCTGCCTTAAATTACCAGTTCAAGTAAAGAGCAAAACATGAAAAACACATATAAAAACAAACAAAAGTAGTAACTAGTAATGAGGGATAATTGTCCAACCCCTATAATATTTGTTACTTTTAGGTTTTCTTGTAAATAAGAACATACAGCAGCTATCTTAGAACTGTGACCATCTTACAATCCCCCGCCGCCTCTTTTTCTTCACTAAGGTCTGTCTAAGGCTCTCTTCACATCCGTGTTGGAGGCTCCAGTACGAAAGCCTGGATGAAATGACACAATGCTGAACTATTTAGTTTTGCCAACAGTGCCCATTGGGCACCCTCTTTGTCTGTGAAGTGCCAGGTCCACCGCTTCCATCATTTTCGTCAGTCAATGAATAACGCGAGTACGAACCAGCCTTGGGCCACAATCAGACGTCACGGGAATTTAGCTGGAGATTAGGCATCAGATTTATATGAAAGGGTAAGTGGAATTATGCCATGGATTTGCCACAGAATCCATGCGGATTCCCCACCAAATTCGCATTGTATCTGAATCTGTGCCATATCGTCTATACAGAGTGGATTTTTTTTCGGCAGGCAGATCTCAAGTTTCTGAACACTTGAGATCTGCTGAGAGGGGGAAAAAAAAAAAAAAGATTTTAAAAACCACAAATATTCTCACAGAGAAGCAATAAAAAAATACATAGTTCAGAAACTGAGCAGATGTTCTAGGATGAGAGGACTGAATACCGCTGTGTCACTTAGAACTGCCAGAATTCTGGTTGGGGAAGCTTCGTGGTAACAGCGAATAACGCTTCGTTCTGTTTTCCAGGTGACGATACAACCTGCATGTTCTAATAAACTCTCCCACTATGTGACGTGGAAAGGGTCATGTGAATCCGATGCTCTCGCTCCAGTTCCATCACTCATCTCAGAAACTCGCGGAAAATCTAAGTAAATATTTGTACCTGGACGTCTTCACAGCACGTCCTGCAGCTCTGAGTCAGTCAGCCGAACGTCAGGGCAGACGCTTTATTACGGTAAGGAGTACAAAAGGGGACAATTTTTTTTCAAATCACTTACAGGGACAGCGGCCATTAGAGTTGGCTGAAGTTCAGATGCATCACCCTTGCTTCCTTTCTTGATTTTGGTGGACTGCAGGATATAAAAAGTTTATTTTTTCTCTTTACAAGTTACAGTATTACAAAATCAGATGTACATACAAGGCTAACTGGAGGCGAGGATGAAGAAAATATACACAATGTAGTACAAGGTTTACGATTATGAACGCCATGCAGACTGCTTATGTCACGACATCCCTCCTCCATTACTAGCAAATATACAGCAATCCATATTATGTGCAACAGCAGATTCCCAGATTATTGTTCTTCTGTGAAAGTTAAAAAGTATACAACAACATAGAAGGGGGTTCTTTACTGTAAGAGCAGTGAGACTGTGGAACTCTCTGCCTGAGGATGAGGTGATGGCGAACTTGTTAAAAGAGTTCAAGTGAGGCCTGGTTGCCTTTCTTGAGTGATACAATATTATTTGTTATAGTCCCTAATAACTAATACATCCGAGGGAGAGACCTGGCATTGTAGCCAATCTGGGTTGCGATTAGTCGAGAGGCCCTGCCTCTGTGTCTCTTCTCCAATTTCGGACAACTTTTTAACCCTTTATTATTCTACTGACATAGCTGATGGAGGAATTGTTTTTTGTGGGTTGAATTGTATTTTTCATTGGTACTATTTAATGTACGGTAAAACTTTAAAAAAAAATTTTTTAGTGGGGGGTGGATGGGGTTTGCCGAGACCCCCAAACGATCAAGGCATTTAGAGGGTTAACAGCTGCAATCAGTGCCAGTGCTGATCGCAGCTGTTGCAGGCGGGTGTCTATCACAGACAGCCGGCACCCACCTTGCATGGAGTGAGATCGGCTAGAGATCCTGTTCCATATAAACTCGGCACACCCAGGAAGTAACTATATTTTTTCTGAAATGCCACAATTTTTCAGAATAAAGCATACATCCCTATAATGTGGGTGCCTGTCCTGACTTCATACGGTCTGTGGCTTGGGCAGCACGAATACAGTAACAGGTTCCTTTCAAAGGGTTCTAAAACATTAAAGAGTAACTGCAATAAAAAAAAATTTAAAAAAATTTGGACATGTTAGGTAAATAGGCAGCAGCTGATCGCACTTGGCCATTGCTATGGCATCCACAGAGATGGCAAAATTCAATAGTGGTTGAAAGTCCAGTTCTCAAAGCTGACTAGATTTTATGTAATCAGGTGCGATGGGAATTGCAATAAGCTTAGCTTTGAATGCTACTTGCCGAACAAGTGAAGCTTTTGTCTTTGGGGACTTGTTACACACGATTTCCTGAATCACACCATATGCTCACAGTTTAAATTATGGACTTTGATTGTTTTGAGTCATTTACTCTTGAGGTGTCCCTTACGACTGGTGTGGTATATTTATTGTTTCAATCGTGGGCCCCATGGCAAATCTATTTACTATTCAATATCTTTTCTCAGCAGTTGCTTTAGGTTTTTTTCATGATTTTTATTAAATATTGATGTTTTAGTGACCATTATTCCCATTGCATTACATTTCATACAACTCAGTCAGCTTTGAGAGACTGTCTTTTGTTCTGTATTGCAAGTTTATCTCTTTGCCCCTTGGCATAGACCATTACTTAAAACACACGTGTCAAACACAAGGCCCACCACCTCATTTTATGTGGCCCGCCGGCCGTGCAACAATCAAATAGGCAGTCCACTCACACAGCCTGCAGCTCCGGTCTGGTGGCGGTGCAGAGTCTGTGATCACTGACCTCTTCCCTGCCGTGTCTGTATGTGCCATCCTATATGCTGCACGGATGCAGAGGGGAGAGGCCAGCGGTTACAGGCTCAGGATCGGCTGTTGCCAGACCAGAGCTACAGGCTGGGGGAGTGGAATGTCTGTAGGAATGCTGGTCTACCAGGGACCTATTACTACTGAGGCTGATGTGGGGGTCACTATTACTACTTGGGCCACAATTACTACTGGTACTACTGTGGCGGTAACTTATTACTGGGGCCACTAGGAGGGTCACTGTTACTACTGGGGCCACTATTACCAGTGGGGCAACTATGAAGGTCACTATCACTACTGAGACCCCAGTGGGGGACCCTATCACTACTGGGGCCACTATGGGGGTCACTCTTGTTATTGGAGCCACTCTGATTACTGGAGTCGCTTACTACTGGAGCTACTTTGGGGGACATTATTATTACTGGGGTCACTATGGGGGACATTATCGCTACTGGATCCACTATAGGAGTCATTATTACTGGGGACACTATGGGGGGGGTCACTCTTATTACTGGAGTAACTTACTACTGGGGCCACTATTATGACTGGGGTCACTATGGAGGTCACTGTTACTACTGGGGTCACTATTACTACTGCGGCCCCTATGGGGATCACTATTACTACTGCGGCCCCTATGGGGATCACTAATACTATACTGTCTTACAATTTCAAATCGCCCCCTTGAAGGCACCCATAAGGCTGACGTGGCCCTCGGTGAAAATGAGTTTGATGCTCCTGGCTTAAGAGTTCGGATGCTGAAATCCCCAATCGGTTGACTGCTGGGACAAATTGCTACAGAGAAGGGGGTGTCCCAGTTTAAGTTTAGCAGCTCTTTACATAATGATTAATGAACCCCAAATCAGTCCCACACTACTCACCTGATCTGAGAGAGTCTGTGGTGAAGAATAGCCAACACGGCAACCACGTGACAAACAAACCAACTCCGCACTTAGCTCCAACACATGAGCCAAAGGCAAGTAGCCAATATATGTATCAGTCTCTCTGCAAAATAGGGTATTGGATTCAATATACAAGTACAAAAATTTCTAAAAACTTTACTAATTAAAAGCCTCCCACATAGATCGGACACAAAATGCTGGACAAAATAGCTGCTATTTTATCAGGGAAAATGTGGGAGGGCAAGACTGAAGCTGGTTATCGTCAATGGGGTCCGTCTGGCACAGGTACCTTCCACCATAAGACGGACCTGGCTTTCTGTTTTCCTGCTCTCGTGACAAAAGAGGAAACTGGAAAGCTGAATGCAGATGTGAACTCGTCCTAAATACAATCTTAAGGGCTCGTGTCCACGGGCGTATGCGTAAAACGCTGCGTATCAAAGCCTGCGTATTCCTTGCGTATATCCCTGCTTCTGAGTGTGTGCGCATTTTTTCTTGCGCGGGTATGACTGCATATGTAACCGCTTTTCTATACCCACGTGAAAAAAAAACCACAGGCTGGGATATAAGCATATACAGTTACTTAAACAGCATTTTGCTAGGCAAGAAGCGTTTCACACGCAAGGCTTACGCAATGGGTTACATAAGCTCTGCTTATGCACACGTATCCATAGACTTCAATGGGGGCTGTACGCGTATCGACATGCAGTGTCCACACGCTGGTGTGCATGGAATAATGAAAGTCCATTGACTTTCACTGTCTCCAATCACCATGTAACACACGCGTAATACGCGGTGAAAAAACACCCGTGAATGTTAGTGGCCAGTACACTGCCACAAGTCTCATCAGGAACACTAAGGCTCTTCTCACACCGCAGTACTGACCTCCATTAAATATATGCTATTGGAAAAGCTCCTGACATATACATGTAACAGAGACTGTGATGGATGCCTAATGATGGCATTAGTCAACCATAGGCTAGAACGGTACACAGGTTTATTATTACCACGTCAGTGCAGCAAGCCCCGAAGATTCTCCTAAGGTAATTTGAAGTGGCAAATGTGTACAGTGGTACCATAACTGTGTGTCCTGGCCAGCATTTCAGCACTAGAGCTGTCCACGGAAATCTTCCAGGGTTTAACTGCATGGTCAGTGCAGCAAGCCCCAGGGAGATTTTCCGGGCGTGCCACTAAAGGGGTTAAAGGAGAAGTCATGAAAAGCTAATCGAGAACATCTGGATGTATGCATCACAGATGCCTTGTGAGGGCTCCATAGGGTGGTACCCGTTAGGGTTTATAAGTATTTTTACAAAATTGTGTGTGATGAGAGTAGCAGTCTGTTGCATTACAAAACGGCCTCTGCCTAGTGAACGGGGTCCTATGGAGTAAGGTTGATGCATGTGCCAATGGCTGTTTCGATGCAAACATTGAGAAGGTCTTAAAATGCAATGTGAAAGTAGTCCAGGTCCATTTAACATGCAATATACAAGTGTTACCAGCCTCAAAACGCACCCTAGATTTGGTATCCTCTGCGCCATCCCAGTTATGCCAGCTATTATGTTACTGTGGGAGATCATCACTCCTTTGGGTAGTCCGGTGGATCCGCTCGTGTACATGATGACTGCAATGTCATGCGGTAGAGGCGACGGTTGTGGCTTGGTCGCTGTGGAACAATACTGTACATTGTCACTTATGAAAACATCATAACATCGCTCCGGTCTGGAGTGTTTATATACTAAACTCTACTGAAAATATCCTTAGGGTCTAGGTCTGAAGCAACAGATACAATTGTGAAAGATCATACAGATACCATCCCCCCTGCTCAGAGCGCACTGTCGTAAAAATAATAATGCGACGTGCGGCACAACTATTTCTAATGTAATCATATATGAAGAGACTCACAACTTTCTATATCATGTCTGGGTGACTTATGAAAAGTATAGGAGGAGTTCTTCATAGTTGGCCCAAGGAGTTCCCTTGACCCAACTGAAAACCCAAAGTGAATGCGACAGTGAACAGGTCAGAATTGGGAGAAGAAGGGGTTGGCTAAATGAGCGTTTGGCAAACAGCTATTTAGTCTAAAGGGCCACCATACACATAGGGTTTAGACATCTGAACCCATCGATTTCAACAGGGGTCTCTAATGACTTTCTAATGTGTTTGGGAAGGAAGGGGCGGTTCAATTTTCCCAGATGATACCTGGGGAGAGAACGTTCAGGAGGTGAAATTCAATACCCAATTCTTTGGTACCCGAGAGATAAGCCAACGCCAAAACAGTTAAGGCCCTTTTACATGCAACCATTCGAGTCAATATGCACAACGGCAGCCAACAAAAGAGCAAATACTTGTTTGTTGGGTGAAAGGATCTATTAATGTCGGTGTAAACTCAGATTCCAGTGTAGTTAGCTTCAAAAGGTCCTTACGGCCATCAGATAATAACAGGAACACAGAAGTTGATTGGTTGGGCCCCCCAACAAGAATAATATTAGCTATGTATGGAAAACAGAGACCAAGAGAAAAAGGTGGTCACTGGTGAAATAGTTTCCCTAATTAACAAAATAACATCCAAGGAGTCAAAACAGAGTTTTGGGGGTTTTTCATCTATCCCGTTGAGCCACTATTTTGTGATCTCCTCCTGCATGTATGACTTCATGTGGGTCATTCCAGGAATAAGACTCATGTAGTAATAGGCACTGCTGATTATTACAGCGTCTACATTACAGACCGAAAATAAGAGGAATAATTCACACACATCTATACGGACAGAAAATTGCGCTAAAAAAATAAAGTCCCAGAACAAGACAAGATTCCAGCATCATAAAAGGAGAATCATGTTCGTGCGCATTACTCATGTACAGCCTGAATTCTGGCCTACTTGTCCATCATTACAAGGGTCATTGGCTGTAGAGGACGGGAGCGATGAGTAAGATCACAGCGCAGCATCCAAAACCTGCAGCGCACCCAGTCAGCCTGTCCTGGAAGCGTGTCCGCCACCAGTTGGTGCTGGGAACGAGAGACCATAAAATACCCAGTCGTGTATATGTGATGTGTACCAGATGTTTGAGTCCTGAGACGGCAGCATCTGTTCACATGGAAAGAGAAGCCATTATATAGTGGGGGATGGGTGGGACGTACCCAGTTAATCATACAAATTGGTGGACTCTTGATTTCCTGCTGTGTGTGAAAAGAAGTCTGGCGCTGGGATGTCCCAATGTTTACAACTTATTGACAGACAACAGACAGACGACTGTGGGCGACGGAGACCGAAGAGGGACATACTTAGAGGCATTTGGATGGGGGGGGGGGGGGGGGGATAAAAGTTTGGAGCCTAGCTCTAATTAACTTTACTGTTCTTCCACGCTGTTGATCTGCTGCTTTATTTTGCATCTATGTGACTATAGTGCCATGCGATTAAATGGAACAGGGTCAGCTTCACATCTTATATATGCTGATACAGGTTAAAATGGGCACCTTGATATTGCCTACTTACCCTGCTTGGCTCCCAAATCCTGGACTGCAGGCATACTGTGCACGGTGATGTTGTTGGGGTACGCCGTCTGTTGGCTGCTGTTGCCATCCACCAGGATAATATGCCGTAACAAGGGGACCTGAGGAAGGATGCTCTACAAAAAACCACACATAATTGCATTAGTGATCACGGACAATACATTAGCAATCCCATGAAGTTTGCTGCACAGTAGTCAGACTCCTATATGGTTACCTCTACAAGCGCTGCGCTCCGTGGCTCTCCGGTGGACAATGAGCAGATCAAAAAGACCGTCGCCACAAGATAACATATAAAGATGAAATCAGAAATGAAACTAAATATAGGATCCTTACAAGGGGTTGTGAAAGTTATAAAGTTATCCACAGTGGTCGGACCCCCACCGATCTGGGCATCTGGTCAGAGTGTAGCAGAAGCCTAAAATGACAACTGGGTTTACCATTGCTTTTTTAAAAAAGGCTGTGTTCCCGCAGAGCACTGATTGGACAGTACTAGACTGCGTAGGAAGACGCCCTATCAACAAGGGGAATGATAACACCCAGGTGTCAATTTATGCATACATTTCCAGGAAGAATGACAGAGGGACAGCGCAATACAGAGTTCAATTGAAGGACGCTGCAGAAATCTTATTTAGTAGGGAAAGTATGTATGTATTAAAGCAGACATGTCAGGAGGCAATTTTACTCAAGTGGAAAGACGACTTCAAGCCTTCTGACATAAAACACAGGGCTCGCTCACAAGGGTGGACGTAGCCCACATATTACGTGTGAAATATGCGGTGCTAAAAGCCCATTCATTTCTATTGGGTCACTCATACCTGCATAATACGTGTGTGATAACATAATATAGGCTATGAGGATTTAACATACTCAGCAAATATGGATGTTACATCCTGCGTAATACGGGGCCACATACGCCCGTGTGAGCCCTTATCTAGCTGTTCTTACACCGGTTCTGCTGTTTACACTGGGCAGCTGCCAACATATACATCCAATATACAAAGCCGGAGGCTGAGAGCATCCTGGCAGGCAGACGCATCAGTGAAGATAGGATTTGTATATATGGGCTGCCAGAACTGGCAAGCGTTCAGCTGAAAAGGCCAAGGATACACAAAGCAGCACCTCCAGGTCTGGGCGCTCGGCATACAGAGAGCACTTCTGTTTACTTCCAGCACAGTACTCAGCGCTTACTAAATATGGGGAATTAAAGACCATTTTCAGAACAAAAAATTATTACACCAGCAATATCCAACAAGAAATCCGCAGCTACTGAGCATTTTATTTGGGTGCCGCCAATCAAGCCTCTTACTTGTACAAAGGACTTATTAGGTCAGACTCACAAGAACGGGTCGGATTCTGCATATGGATGACCTGCAGTCATTCACAGAAAGCCATTGTGAATGATCGTGGATGAGAGCGTTTATCCGTGCCGATGTACGTGTATGCACAGTGTATCATCCGTGCGGAATAAAGATCTCTCCTCCCCTCCAGACGGCATTGCGGCTTTTCTATCTGTTTTCCTCTGAAATTGCGAGCGTTTCCATGTTAATTCCATACAGGTGCCGGTACACTCACATCCACTGACTTCAATGGGAGCAGACTGCGATTTTTATTTAGTGCAAAATATGCAATTCGTATCCACGAGTGTGAACGGAAAAAAAAAAAAAAAAAAAGGAAAATGCATGCTGCCGTTTTACCACAGATCTTCTACACGGACGGCGATGGCAGATTCCGCAATTAAAATCCGCCCGCCTGAGCCCAGCCTATCTAAAAGAGCAATAGAAAAAGGACAATGCATACGGAACGATCCGTTAGGCATAGATGCCCGACAGCTCGCCCCAGTGATGATCATTCCTGCGCTTTTACACAGGAACGAACATCGCTGAGTGAATGGGCCAGGGATTGTTCCGACTCACCCGCCTCCATTCACCGTAATCAGGCAGTCGTTCCTAAGTGAACGACTACCTGTTTATACGGAATGATATGTCGTTCAGTCGGTTCAGGCTTTACACTGAGCCATAATTGTTCAGATTCTTTCCGGAAGCTGAATTATAAACGTTCCGTAGGTCCCTACATTCTTGTGAGCCTCTGATGGTGTTACAACATGTCAGGAGATCACTAAAAACCAAAAGGTTTACTTTGTTGGCCACAAGACATTGGGCTTCACTTATCACAGGGTGAGAAATGTCCGGCTGTGGTGAGTGCCGACCGGCAACAGAGGTGAACACAACCCAACTGGCATCGTAAGTGGCACAACAACCACATTTAACAAAGTGATTACCTTCAATTTGTTCTGCAGGAGTTCCTTGCTGGTAATGATGTGGGTGACTTCAGTTTCATTAAGCCCATGAGCGATTGCCGGACCACCAAGCGTTGCATATAACGTGACAACTGAAAATAAACACAAAACATTGACATTTTGTCTAAATAGCAACAAATCTCATACGCATTGCTGGCACGTGAAATTAATAGAATACTCTGTTTCAGACCCATCAAAACTCATGGTACAACCTTTATGTTACACGTAGGTGGCCAAGACCAGACTGACCCACCACCACAGTATTCTCTGATGGTCCCAGGCTCAGACTCAACGGGTCTGCAAAAGACAACCCCCACTTGGAGTCGACTTTGGAGTCAATCACTTGCCTTTGGAGTCATTATTAGGTCTAGCTGATATGTCCGGTATGAACATGGCTAGGTTTTATATAGAACACCCCAGGGTTATTTTCTCTGATATGCTCAAGGAACTCTGGTCTACTGCTGGGAAGTGACAAATTAAAGGGGTTGTCTGGGACTTTTACCATTGATGATCTATCATTAGGACAGGTCATCAATAGTCGATCGGCAGGCCATTTGTAAGTACAGATAATGCTGGAAGCAGACAGTGCCATCTGTATTGCAGTGGCTGGTTTGATACTGCAAGCCCTATTTGGTACGGCACTGAATTCAATGGGAGGTGTACCTGCAGTAGCAAACCAGGCTGCTACAATACAGGCAGCGCTATCTGCTTCCAGCACTGCCCACACTAACAGCGGGCATGATGATCAGCTGATTAGTGTGGATCCCAAGCAGAAGACCTCCTCATTGATGACCTATCACGAGACTAGGTCATCGACAGTAAAAGTCCCGGACAACCCTTCTAATACAGAAACCTGTAGGTTTACATTGCTTGTGTGATTCTGCTCATCCAGGAGGTAAACTCTTACTCCTTTCAGTTGGTGCTACTATTAACCGGATGCAGTGGTTTGGGCAAAACTTTGTAGGTCTTAAGAAAGTGTTGATTTATTGAGTTGGCATAGGTCAAGCTTACTTTCATCTGCGAAGGGTAAAATCAAACGGTAAAATGCAAAAAAAGTTACACGGTTGACTAGAACGGTTCACAATTCTCGTGCTTAACAAGTTTTCAAACCCATCAAGTCCATTGAACGTGTTCTATTTTAACCTTCCCTTGTAAAACCTTGGGAATGGGGGCGTCAGGCCATGGTCTTAGCACTGTGCTGGAACATATTTAAGCTAATGCGGACCAGCTGCTTGTATTTTGAAGCATGGAGGAAAAGCTGAAGGCCGTCTATGCGCCCTTTCACCAATTGAATGCAGAGCTGTTCCGAGTCTGTTCTTTCTCCCCCACAGAGAGGAAGACACAAGGGGACGCCAGCTGCACTCCTGCCTGGGAGCTACAGATTGCTGTGGGAGAGAACTAAGCAGCACAAGTACACACAGTCCTCGTCCCGGAGTAGACACAGCAGACCGGCCTCCTACAGGTAGTCAATGGGAAAAATGCACAAGCCATGGCCAGGACATCTGCCTGTATGGCGAGGGGATGGACACATGCATCTTTGTGGTCATCCATGCACTAATATAAAAAGGGGCTTAACGCAGAACTTCTTATAAAGATTAAAGTGACCCTCCAGTTTCAGGACCGTAGAGGGAGGGAGGTATGCTGCCTTCAGTTGTTCTTCTCTGCCGTCCCTCCAATCCACCATTTCCGGGTCCTGTTTTTGGCCAACAATCTCCAGACTACCTAATCCCACATGGCGTATTGGTAGGGTTAGACTAGTGCACTATATCCGCTCTCTGACTGGCCAGACCTGCTCATGTGATCAGCACTGGCCAAATCAGAGAGCAGTGTGCATTAGGTAGTTAGACGATTGCCATAGCCGTCTTGGACAGCTGAAAATGGGGCCAGGAACTGGCAGATTGAAGAGGTGGCAGAAAAGAAGAACATGATAACACCCCTCATTCGGTTTTGGGACAAAAGTTTGCCCCAGACTGTTCCCTTAAATCTCCATAGAGAACAGCGTTGATTAGCCTCATATTTGGGAATGATGAGGAACCACAATTGCTCTCCCCTTATAAACTACTACTTGGGTGTATATAGAGGAGCAGTTGCCCAGAACCGGAGAGGCTTCATCTTAATCTTGGCATTGCTAAAACTGAACACGGAGTTTATTTACAGTGAGAGGGGAGTAAAATAAGAGGATATTCTAAGAGATATACAATGATTTTATATAGGCTGTCCAGATGAAGCGACTACTCTTCTGCCGAGCTGTGCTCTTACTGCGTATGCTCGGCCTCAATTCTGTCTTTTAGGATCTTCATTGAAAATTAATAGAGCCCACTGAAATGAATGGATACAGCTGAGCATGCGCAGTAGGCACACATTGCAGTGAAAGATGGAGCTTTGCTGCGCATGCTCAGCCTCTATTACTGTCTACTATGGGTTCCATTGAAAGTAATAGTGCCCATAGAAATGAATGAACACGGCTGAACATGCGCAGTAAGGGGATGCACCGCTCCAGTTTCATCAGCTTAATTTTAGTACTGGATCAACAGTACAATCATTTGCCATTACGGCTATCCTGGCGATCACAGATGATCTTCTACGGGTGCCATTGATTTTAACGGAGTCCATAGAAGTGTATGGACGCAGCAGAGCATGCGCAGTAACTAGAAATGCTCAGTGCTCGAACAAGCAAAGTTGTGAGCATGCACCAAGCTGTGTAAGCGCGCTGCCCAAACAGCGGACAGAGGATTCAACCGCGCATATTCAACCTGCGAAGCAGGACTGCAGAAGGACGAAAATTTTCAAAACATGCTAGTTCCTGGTTTGAACACCCGGGAAAGTAACTGTACAGCACAAAAATTGTGCAGTATTTGACAAAGGTGTAAACTGGAACTTTGTGTAAATTTTAAAACTGGGAGATTTATGCAGAGCATTTAGGTTAATAGGAAAACCCCTTTAAGGAGGAATGATGGAACCTTGTAAATTGGCAGCTAACGCAAAGCAAGAAGTGATTAGCCATGGGAAAATGGATTATGGATGACCCCATGCCCTCTTCTTTTTCCCTTCAGTGTTTCACGCGTACTGATTAATACAAGCATTCAATGTTGGGAGATATGCCATCATTTATTAAAAGAACGAAAAAAAAAAATTGGAGCTGTACTTTAAACATTTAGTCTCGATGTTTCCATTTATTTGCTAATCATCTTACTATAATGTTTGGCAACAGAATTACTAAAAGCTAAAAAAAAATTTTTCCATAGAAATTGTATTAGGTTTTATACACAGATCTCTTGCAACTCCGCCACAGGTCATGGACCAAGTTGTAGTCAGGCCAGCCTGTAATTGCCTCGTCGGTTCCCGAGGAATCAATGACATCATAAATCTAGGGGGGAGAAATATAAATCCTGGAGCTGCCCGGCTTCTAGAATAACCTGCAAATACGAGCTGGAGGATGTAGCCAAGAGCACTATGGCCTCGTGTGGCACAGAGTGTTAGGGCAGCAGTAAGCTCTCACTCATCACCTGAAGGTTGTAGGTTCAATCTCCATATGGTTCAGGTAGACGGCTCAAGGTCGACTCTGCCTTCCGAGGTCGGTAAAATGAGCACCCAGCTTGCTGGGGGGTAAAGATGACTGGGGAAGGCAATGGCAAACCACCCCACTAAAACAGTCTGCCAAGAAAATGTCACCATGTGTTGTCACCCTAGAAGTCTGTCACGACTCGGTGCTTGCACCAGGAAAGGAATTTACCTGGAAACAATGTACTTTTGTATAAGCCACTATTTTAAAGCCATAAGTGCCGTCTGAATACGTAAAATCCCTCCCACGACACACACTCGACTACCATTAGTCTAATGAGAGGAGAGCCACAGGCGAGCACACATGTATGGAGCTTGTCCTGCCTCGTCCTTCTGAGCTAGTGGGATGAAGCAGCAAGTGGTGGGATGGTTCCCACAAGCTGTCTTTACTCACTCCAATGACCCCCAGTCACATAAACAATGAATGGCAGGGGAAGCCGGCATCTACAGTGAAACACACGTGCTCCGTGCATGTCCTGCACCCCTTACACTCCGGACTGTTACCGGCACTGGAGACCAGACCGGGCAGAAAACTATTTTGGCTTCTGTTGACGTTAAGGATCAATTTTCATGGGTGCATACATACCAAGAATTTCCAAAAAAATCACTCACTCTAAACAGCAAGATGCACTCATAATGCCAGGAAATCTGCAGCTCCTTACAGAAAATCCTCAATTAAAGAAACAAAACTTTAAAAGTGTGTCCAGGAGTTTCACAGAAGCCTGTGGGAGAAGAGTGCAGTTCTAGATTGGAGAAGGGAGGGAGCAGTTTATATCAGGTCTTTAATGTACATTGAGGCTGGGTTCACACAGGGCGGATGTGCCGCGGCAGCTAATCCCCGGTGGTTTAGCCAGCCATGTGGACGAGATTTGTCAAAAATCTCGTCCACACGGGGTGAACGATCCGTCATGGCAAAGCTGGCATTAGACGGTGCTGCGGTGCGGATTCCTGGGACACAGCAAGTCCATTCTTTTTTTTTTTCCGTTACGGCCTCGTTTCTCTCTATGGGAGAGCCGTCCGCAATGGAAAAGCATGTGGCAAAGCTGCGGGTTTTGAAGCTACACTTATCCCGCGGAAATCTCACGGTTTTTTGCTGCAGCAAATGAAAAGACACATGCAATTTTAAGCAGTTTTTTCAGCATATATAATTAAACGTATAGCCAAAAGTTTACATGCGTTTCTACGTTAAAAAAAAAAAATATATAGATTTTACTACCGGTACTACTGGTTTACTACCGGTACTACTGATTTTACTAATACATAGATTTTACTAACCGGTACTACTGGTTCTTGTAAGGATGAGGCTCTAGAATACCAACATACATCACCACCGCTTCCAGGAGCGAGGTTCAACCAACTACACTATTTAGGTTCTGTGCAAACTATGTTCTAGTCCTCCATATGGTGGAAAAAGCCTTGATATATCCTTGAAAAGCATCTATAGGGTCCCATTCACCCAAAAAAAGAGTGTCCTCTCAGCCCTGACTGCATAGTATGCATTGGTATACCACTTTTTTCAATGGCACAAAACTACATATATACAGATGGCCAGAATATATACACCATGCAATTTATTTCTTCACAATTCAAGTGAATAATTGCCATAGGTACCAGTATGCCAGCGGTGTATATGTTGGCGCCTTCCATCAGAGGTATATATGAGCTATAGCAGGATGTGAGCCGGTCTGCAGTAAGACACAAGTTCTGCAACAGCCTTGATTACTTGACGCCTAGAAATTAGTCTTGAAACTTTTTTTTTTAATGATTCCAACCTAACAACCACCATGAGACCTACATCTGACGGACTAGAGAAGTGTCCCGGCCCGGTGAGGTTAAATCATATGAGAATCCTGCAAACTTGCCAAAACCCCAGACTGACGTCATTAGGAGAGAAGAGGAAGCAGCTGGAAGAGGCCGGAGCTGCGCTCTGTAGACCCTCACTTCTCCCTCCAAGTGCCGGCGGTTTCATGCACTAATGAGGACCGCCCTGCTGGAGTTCATGGAGACTCAGTGCAAAGTGCTGTTATCTGCGCATCGATGTCAGGATTGCACACGAGAACAGGGTCTCCTCGTCCCGCTGCTTGTTCAGGTACTGCAGTTGATAAATGGGACGTGTGCGAATCTGCACGTTGCTGCGCTATTGTTTGGCCAAGGACGGGGCAATACAGCAGCTATAAACAATAAGAGCACAGTCAACAGCCTCGCTTTCCCATAATCTAAACGTCTCACACAAAGCATAAGCAAACAAGTACAGTAACAACAAATACCAGAAAGTATTCGCTAACTTTGCATCATACACTCCGAGCCCCAACCCCCATCTGTGAGTACATGACCACGGCTTTGGGTCCTGTAGAGGTACTACGACCCCTCCTCTTGTCTCAACATCAGCAGCATTGTGTTAATATACCATTATGTTTGGAGCCCTCTCAGCCTGAAGGCATTGGTCACCGCCGACCGTGGGATCCATGGGTGTTGTCTGCCAGGACAGTCAGTGGTCGTCCTACTGTCTGTCCCTAAAACTAGCTGCATTAAAAAATAAACGCAAAACAATACACTACCTAACAGGCGCTGTCCACTCTGCCGTACTTCTCCTCCGGCAGTTCCGCTGCACTTGTTTGTAGTCTTTAGCCAGCGCTTTCTGGTCAGAGGGTTCAAAAATCCAGAAGACGCTGTGTCTGATTGGTTCTTGAGCGCCGCAGCTCAGCCAATCACTGCAGCGCTCGATGAACCAATCACGGCCATCACATTGAACACAGCTGCGATATATCACTGCGATTTTCTTGCAGCGATATCGCTATCGCCCAGGTGAAACCGACCTTAAGGGTACAGGTCATCAGGGAGTGACCCATTGGAAATATCAAGGTTTTTTTTAAGGTTAATATTTCTAAATAATGTTAGGCGTTTTCGATTTTTTTAATGTTTTTGAGGTTTGTACGTACTCACAGAGAACAGGACTATATTGCATGTAATACACGCTCAAAGAGAACATGCTGCGTTTTTCTATATATTATACACAATGAAAAACTGCTAGTGTGAATAGGACCACGAAAATCAATGTATCTGAATTGCCGCGATGGACCGCGTATTATACGCAGACTAACATGCAATTTAAATACGCTCGTGTGAGTGATCCTTTACTTTTATTATCATTTGTACTTTATTATCATTTGCACTTAAATTCCATCATTGCACAGACCTGCAGCAGACCCTGCCAGGTTATAAAACCCCAGCTCCAGGTCTTCTGCACATGCGGAGAGAAGAAGCCAGGAGTGAGAGAGCGCACGTCTCAAGAAGCCAGTGAAGACTTGAAGACCTTCTGCCCTGAACACTGTGCGCTCCCCCTCACATCCTGCTGCAAGGCCCTTGTAACGCCGTCCAACATGGTGGGAAAGCTTCAGCGGGGGTGACAAGGGGACTACGGTTATTTACATTTTCTGAAGAGCCATCATGTTACAGGCGGGGGGTGGGGGGGATATTCCAGGTTCCTTTAAGTTACTTGAGATCTATATAAATTATTAAAGAGTTTGAAAGCAGAAGATCGGAAACTGCAGAATGACTATATGATAAGGAGAAGAGGGACGGAAAATCATGTGACAGCTTTCCATCATCGGCCAAAGATCTGTTTAGTGTATATGACATCAACATTAAGGGAAAGTACAGGATTGCATGGATACGGGGGGGAAAAAGAATGATATTAGTGATAAACAGCGGAAAACCTCTTACCCAACAGCAGAGATTACTGGCTATGAAACCGCCATCAGAAAAAAGTCTATGAAGCTGATTTATGGAAAATCGTAAAAGTTCGGAAACTACACGAAGCAGGCCAAAACTTACCGTAAATGACAGTCACATAGCGAGGCAATGCGGCGTGGAAAAAACGTTACTTCTTATCGCAGTGTCGTCTTAACATCAACAGCGAGAACCTGCAGTGTTGTGTTATGTACCATGTGGCTAATGACAGGAAGCACCTGACAGCTGCCGGCTGCTGCACAAGTCTATAGAAGGTGCAGAATAGAACCTGGCATCATGTATTATACCAACCGGCATATGCCAACAGCTCAACGGCTGACGTAGGCAGCGGGAACACTTGCGTTCGTATGCAATTAGTTTTAGTAGCTGTTGATGCCTCGGCTCCGTTGTGTTCTTCAAGGCAATTAGGGCATGGAAAGCTACCATGCAGGAGGTCACGGACCGAGGAGACTACCCCGCTGATGGAGAGACAGAACCCCAGGCATTCTCAAGGGGCATATGGCTATAGAGGCTGCCGGATGTTGTCTGCCTCAGCACTAGGTATACGGTGAAGTTACAGCAAACTAATGCTTATAGCTAAAGTTTGCTCTGGAGAGTTTTGGGCGATATGTGTGACTTGCAGTACAACATACATATTCCAGGTTTTCTTAGAGGATACACTTTGGACAGGACTAGTACAACACGGTCTGCGGAGCTTGCACTTCAGAGGTTATTTAGTGCTCTTATAAAGGAGCATTACATAAAACAACTATGTATTGGATGCCGGCGAGGCTGGATGGAGACTTTGGATATAAAGTTGTCACAAAGCGACATTATCTCCTGTTGTAGCCAGAGCTGTTTGTGTGCTAATGAAAGGCAATGTAGCCATAAATGCCTGAGGCTAACTTCACACAGGTGAGCCCGATATTGGGCTGTGAGACTTAGCCCACATCTTTAATATAAAGGAGTCAGAGACCAAACCACATACTGGCTATCCGTGCCCCCTTTACAAGCCACTTTTGAAAAGTAGCAAGAAGAGAGAGGGGTCTCAAACTATTGAGCAGAGAAAAGCCGGATCCATCCTAAGACAATATGAACAGTGGCCAATGGAAAAAGAACGACCATAAGGAGGTCTACCCGACTTCCAGTTTTCTGGTAATTGTGGTGTTAGAATCCAAGCAAGCCCCACCACCGACAGGTTAATTCACATGCAAAGACAATCTTTCAAATAATTGAAAAGTTGACAGTTTTAGTGATCATTTTGCATAAAGTACTACTAATAGGCACTAAAACTCATTAGCACTTTATCAGCTTCATTTGCATGTAAATGAGCCTCCAGCAGCTGTTTGCAAATCCCAGCATGTGGTCTGGACTTTGCACTCAGCTGCATTGTCTTAGCATGGGCTGCCATGGGCTGTCAGCTGAATACAATGTAATCAGCTGCTCCTGTGGAGAACACAACATTCCCTGCTATCTCTCTCTGGCTGAACGATGGATTTTATGCTCAGCTAAAAATCATCGTTCAGCCAAAGAGTGAAAGATGAAAGCGTTTACGCACAACGATTATTGCTCCGAAGCCATCGTTTGAACGAATTTTGAGTGATAATTGCTTGTAAAAGGGACTTAAGAGTCACATATTTTTAATGCATTGTATCTACAATTGAAGAATGACAATCAGACACCTGCTTCTTCCATAAAGTATGAAAGGACTTTTCACTTGTAGGAGAGATTAGGACTGCATATTGGACTGTAAATTCCAACCGAATAGAAAAACAAGTGCGCCATCGCTGCTCGCTGGGAACAATGTGCAGCGTTACCAGAACTAACATCTCTTTAGGAGTATAATATAAACCAGATGTATAACAGGCAGAGGACAATATATTCTAGAAGGGGAGTGCTACAAGTAAAGTAGTGCAGTGTGTTCATGTTACAGGACAAGGATTACATTCCCAGACAAGCAGTCAATTCCCCCAAGAGTGCCGAGTATTACTCACGTGGGAAATTGTACATGAAGCATGCCTGCGCTGAGATTATCCACTCCGCTCGGGTCTCGCAAAATATGGCGATCGTAGACCTGGGCTTTTGGCCGAGAGCAGAAAGTCCACCTCCGAAGTTAGATGCTGTCAAATAGGCCTCTTCGTAGGACATCCAGTTGTACTTTCCCAAGATCACCTGATAATAGATCACAAAGTACGAGAAGTATTAACGAAGTGGTGTAGTCAAGATACCTGCATCTACAGACTGCCTACTGGACACTTAGAGGGTCTTCTGCAAAATATGATCTCGTTGTAGCCCTTCTATATAAAAGGCAAGAATAACTGGCAACCATCTGCATGCACTTTTGATGCAAAAGTGCATAATGTCAAAAACATAGAACCCTTAAAAAAAAAAAAAAGACAAAAAAACTAAAAACATGTGGCAACATATGAAAGTAGGTCCATGTTTCTTGCTTTCACATTTTGGATTTTAAAGGGCTTGTACGACTTTACTCAGATATCATCTCAACAGGTTCCCTTGTCTAAAAAGAAATACTAATACCCCTCTCTCCAGGCTTCCCACTGTGCCTAGTGCAGCAACTCCCGGTTTCCTCTTTGACACAATATTTACAGGCTGCAGCAGCGTGTGTATGGGACGTCACAAGCTGCTGCAACCAGAGATCAGCGCTTGATCATTGAGCTCTGTCATTGGCTGCAGCAGCCTGTGATATCTCATACAAGGCTGCTGCAGCCTGTAAGCATTGTGTCAAAGGGAAGAACTAAAGCAGCAGCGCGGGACACAGTGTGGTGCTGAGTGAGGGGTTCATTGGTTACTTTAAGACACAGGGAGCCCGTTAAGATGATATTTAGCAAAAAACTAAAGAAATGACGGACAAAAAGCTTTCTAGAGCTTATAATACATTTTTTCGCAAAATAGGTTTTGCTGCCAATTTTTAATGATTGGCCAAGTACGCAGGAGTTATCAGCAGCAGAGGAGGAACATACACTGAATGGCCAATTTATTAACGACAGCCATCTAGTAGCGCATTGGACCTCCTTTGGTTTTTAGAAACCCAACAATTCATCATGGTGTAGATTTCACTAGGTCTTGAAAGCCTTCCTGCCAGGATATTGGCCCAATGGGACAGGAAGCTTCTTACAGCTGCCACAAATTACATAGGGGTTCTGACAGTTAACAGTAAGGGGGGGGGGGGGGGTCATAAATTCATGGTGCTCCCAGCAAATTCCGACCTTCCATGAGCACGGTGCAACACAAATCTGGATTCATCCGACCAGGTCATGTTTTTCCACTGCGCATGGATCTGATTTTTGTGCTCTTTTGCCCACCAGGTCTCATTCGAAGTCCCTCAAACGGCTCGATTTTCACATTTCACTGAAGATTCCCAATGAAAGTGATCCACGGAAAATTTGCTCACTTGATTTTCTGCTGTTCGCTGGGGTCACGGGTCTAATATCCATACAGGAAAGCTCCAATCGTGAAATAGAAGGGTCTCTAATAACAGTGGCCATTCCGTGTAGTACGAGGAAAATCCTGGAAGCTAGTATGGCCCCCCCCCACAGAGTCATGTAGTAAAATATCAGGAAGGATCAGTTTATCACAATGCAAACCTGGGTAAGAGCCCCTGTGGCATCTGTGATGGAAGATATGCTGGAGGTCTATTCATGTAGAGCCAACATATTCCGTAGTGCTGTACAATTCAGAGAACCATAGCCATTATATTAGGGGAGACTCTGGTAACAGTGAAACTAAAAGTGAGAGGGTCTGGCCAGTTACCGCTTGTAATCTAATGTCTGTGCCCAGATCATATCGCCATATAACCCCACCAAATGTATGCAGCCATAATACTGCACCAGTCACCTCTATAGGGCCATACTGTACCTGCATGTGGTGGAATGCTCCATTACATTCTGTATTGTAGAGGTAGTGTGGGGTCCCTGTACAGTACTGCAGAATAGGTCCCCAGTAACCTCAGTCCCTATACAGTACTACGGAATAGGTCTCCACTAACCTCGGTCCCTGTATTGTACAGCAGAATAGGTCCCCAGTAACCTCTGTCCCTGTACAGTACTGCAGAATAGGTCCTCACTAACCTCAGTCCCTATACAGTACTGCAGAATAGGTCCTCACTAACCTCAGTCCCTGTACAGTACTGCAGAATAGGTCCTCACTAACCTCAGTCCCTGTACAGTACTGCAGAATAGGTCCTCACTAACCTCGGTCCCTGTATTGTACAGTAGAATAGGTCCCCAGTAACCTCTGTCCCTGTACAGTACTGCAGAATAGGTCCTCACTAACCTCAGTCCCTATACAGTACTGCAGAATAGGTCCTCACTAACCTCAGTCCCTGTACAGTACTGCAGAATAGGTCCTCACTAACCTCAGTCCCTGTACAGTACTGCAGAATAGGTCCCCAGTAACCTCAGTCCCTATACAGTACTGCAGAATAGGTCCCTAGTAACCTCAGTCCCTGTACAGTACTGCAGAATAGGTGCCCACTAACCTCAGTCCCTGTACAGTACTGCAGAATAGGTCCTCACTAACCTCAGTCCCTGTACAGTACTGCAGAATAGGTCCTCACTAACCTCAGTCCCTGTACAGTGCTGCAGAATAGGTCCTCATTAACCTCAGTCCCTGTACAGTACTGCAGAATAGGTCCCCACTAACCTCAGTCCCTGTACAGTACTGCAGAATAGGTCCCCAGTAACCTCAGTCCCTATACAGTACTGCAGAATAGGTCCCTAGTAACCTCAGTCCCTGTACAGTACTGCAGAATAGGTGCCCACTAACCTCAGTCCCTGTACAGTACTGCAGAATAGGTCCTCACTAACCTCAGTCCCTGTACAGTACTGCAGAATAGGTCCCCACTAACCTCAGTCCCTGTACAGTACTGCAGAATAGGTCCTCACTAACCTCAGTCCCTGTACAGTACTGCAGAATAGGTCCCTAGTAACCTCAGTCCCTGTACAGTACTGCAGAATAGGTCCTCACTAACCTCAGTCCCTGTACCGTACTGCAGAATAGGTCCTCACTAACCTCAGTCCCTGTACCGTACTGCAGAATAGGTCCTCACTAACCTCAGTCCCTGTACAGTACTGCAGAATAGGTCCTCACTAACCTCAGTCCCTGTACAGTACTGCAGAATAGGTCCCCACTAACCTCAGTCCCTGTACAGTACTGCAGAATAGGTCCCCAGTAACCTCAGTCCCTGTACAGTACTGCAGAATAGGTCCTCACTAACCTCAGTCCCTGTACAGTACTGCAGAATAGGTCCCCACTAACCTCAGTCCCTGTACAGTACTGCAGAATAGGTCCTCACTAACCTCAGTCCCTGTACAGTACTGCAGAATAGGTCCCCAGTAACCGCAGTCCCTGTACAGTACTGCAGAATAGGTCCCCACTAACCTCAGTCCCTGTACAGTACTGCAGAATAGGTCCCCACTAACCTCAGTCCCTGTACAGTACTGCAGAATAGGTCCCCAGTAACTGCAGTCCCTGTACAGCGCTGCAGAATATATTACTAGTTTGCGTACCTGTTTATATGGACACTGCATATCATGTTTTTTTAACATTTGTAATAATCTTGAGGTGTAATAAAAATCTATTCCTTACGCTCGTGTCTTGTGTCTTGGCCCTAATGGTTTGGTGCAGCTTATGCTCACACACACACGATCAGGGTTGTTTCCCTTTATTGTGTTTCTAGAACTGTCCTGGCAGGAGGGTTGCAGCGCTACGAGTGACTTTGGCACGGCTCCTCATCTAACCTCTCCGGGTGACTTTCCATGTGCTCATTAACAAGCGGTGACGTTGGTGTAAGTGACCGCCACGTGCGCAGAATGCCTGATCTCGGGTTATTTATCTAGTGGAGCCGGTAACACACATAGCAGGAGGTTCCCTGATGACCGGGGCAGGGGATGAGCTCAGCCTCCAGCGCACTCTGTATTCTCCGAGGACTTGTCTCACTGCACGTCCACCGAGTCCTGCTATCTGTCACAAGGAGGGGCTGTGGAGCTGTAGACTCTGCAAGCTCTCCAGCTGTTGAGGAGCTACAAGTCCCAGCATGTCCAGACATGCTGTAGACTGCTGCTTGTTCTCAATATAGGGACAACTGTGCCACACACACAGTACTGCTTATAAGAGGGCCACTCCGGCGATATATAATCAGTCATTCCTTGCTATCCGAAACTACTGGAGTCGTCCTATTCAGGTGGTTGTGTGCCCTTACTCCGATTGGCTGAGCTTTACTTGGCTTTATGTTCTATTAACCCTTTCCAATCCACTGTCTGACCTCTGAAGACATTATGATTTAAGGCTGTACAGCTCCGATGTTGGAAGACGTCCGTCGGGGTTCTTTTACTGTATATTGCCAGCCTCTCTGCTGCCGGAGCCTATCCAACGTGTCACCTCATGCAGTACTGGCTTTAGCCAGCAGATAGCGCCATTGTATAACAGCAGAAAAAGAGTAAGCCCCCTAGGAAAACCAGGACACAAATTGGATTGGAAAGGGTTAAAGTAAGGTTTTCCAGTCTGCATAATCCCTATGTGATGGACTGTACCACACAAGCTACTTAGAGAGGGACACGGAAACTGATATCACAGTTACTGGTGATGATCAGAGGCGCCTGTCAAACAGCTATAATGAAAATGACAGCTCAGCCTCCTTATGGTATACTAATGTCGGTGAATGTAGGAGATAATAAATACAGTGACCTCCCAGTTGGCAGAGATGGTACAGGCTGCAGCTGCTCATGTGATGCGGTGTTGATTTATCATTAAAGTGTTAAGGCCCATTCAGACAGCGATTATCGCTCAAAAGATGTATTTTGAGCGATAATAGTTGTATGCCTTTAAGCGCAAGTTGATCGCTCTAACGTTGAACGATCACTTCACGCTCTGAGCCGTTCTCTGCTGTTATTCAGCTGAGCGCTCTGGGCAGGGTATGCAGAACACAGCTGAACTGCTGTGTTCTTCATACCCCAGCTGTTCACGGAACGCTCAGCTGGTATACAGCTGTGCGCTCCGTTCGGCGCATAAAGAACACAGCTGGACCGCTCTGTTCTTCATACCCGGCCTGTTATCAGGGAGCAGGATACAGCTGAAACAATAGTATCAGCTGTATCCCGCTGTGAATTCCTAATAAGGCTCATCGTTGTTTTTCAGCATGCTGAAAAACAATGAGCGACGGGATAACGAAAACTGCACGATGTAAGTGCAGTTACAAACAGCGATTATCGCTCAAAAGACGGCTAGGTGATGACGCGGATACCTGTGACCCATCAGTAATGTCAACTGACTTCAAATGGAAGCTGTCCATCCAGACACCGTACAAAAATAGATCATACTGCGGTTTTTCCTCCGTTCGCGGGAATTGCAATTAGTTTCCGCTAGTGCATAGAAGAAAAAGCGATTTTTGAATAGCGTGTTCTGAACGGTATTTGCTGCAGATTCTCAGTGTTGACGCTGACCACAGATTTCACAATGCAAACCCGTTGGTGTGCCACCGGCCTTATTTAGCACCTTGAAACTCATTAGCCAGCCATTGTACAATGCTCACTGTTCAGACCCCCCGGCTACATTTTAGTTCATATTCTTAGGCGGTCGGCTTAGGAGACCAGAAGTCAAGCCGAGACACTTGTTCATATTCTGGCTGCTTTCGAAACACGGTGGTGTGTCACTGGCCTTGTGTGTATACATGTACTGTATTTGTAACATGAAATATTATAGTGCTGTTAATAACAGTCCAACCGGATCGTCCCTGTTCTCACCTGAACAAAACTGAGATTTTGCCGCAATTTTCTCGCAGTATTATTGCAATCGCCAGTGTGAAGGAGCCCTGAGGGTGATCAATGAGTGCAACAGGTTGCCATGGGAGGTGGTGAGTTCTCCTTCAATGGAAGTGTTCAAAACAGAGGCTAGACAGACATTTGTCTGGGATGATTTAGTGAATGCTGCACTGAGCAGGGGGTTGGACCCGATGACCCTACAGGTCCCTTCCAACTCTACCATTCTATGACACTGCCCTATCCTCAGGAAAGGTGGTGCCACCACCTACCATCTGCGAGAGTTTGGCTTGAACAGTCTAAATGCATTTTATGTCGATTAATCAGTAAGAGATAAGAAAAATGTAAACAGTTCCTTCTGGCCATCGCAGTGGAAACATTGCCATCTGTCAGTAAGACGGCACGCTGGGCCATTCCATATGGGATTTTTTGAACGGAGCCTCCAACACAGATGTGAACAGAAGCTAAATAGTCTTGGATCCATGACGTGCGAATACCCCCCTTATGCTTTGTCGCAATCCAAGGCAGAACGCTCTGTGCTCTGCATACAGAGTGATGCTGCCCCCTGCTGGCAATATCAAGTAAAGCTACTACATAGGATGGCATTACCAGCTTCATAACACTGCAGGCTTCAGAGCTTCAAAGTTTCTTTGAACTTTGTGTCACAATAGGATAAACATGAAACAAGATACTTCAAAGCAAAACAAAAAAAGTAACGATAACAATTTGTAATCACCTTTTTGAAGACCTTCCCATTGGGCTGGATTTCATCTTCCTCACTAAGCACCTCTCTAGTCCCCAGGCAAGGCTTGGTTGGAAATAGTTCGGTGGCGTGCTGAAAGACCTTGTCCAGGGTATCACAGCCGGGGTACAGGGAGGATGCCAGGCTGTGGAAGCTGTCCACCGAACGGTACGGGCCGCTCGGATCAGCACTCACAGGCTTGGCTTTTACCCGTGTGGCTCTCCGCTGCCGTTCGCTTGCCCCGGAAAGTAAGAACCACGGCACAAAAGTGATCACTCCATAGAACCACATTAGGAAGTGAAGGATGTGCCGCAGCACGGGGTTTATGTCCTCTTTTATCTGCATCCTTAGATCAGGGGAGGAGGCTTGCTAGGGAAACTAATTACCTGCAAAAGGACAAATACATAGAATTACAAAGAGGCGAAGATGGCAAGCATTGCAAGACTAAACACGGAGTACAAATGTATGCAAAATCTAGCAAAATCCGCCCCCGTGACTGTAATATCTAAGACAACATGCCCGATCAGAGACAAAAACTTTTTGTATTACAATGCAGCCCTAAAAGACCTCATTGCAGAAACATAGTTGCTTGAGGGGATTTGCCTATATCTATTTACGGCCGTGTTTCCATAAAAATAAGACACTGTTTTATATTAATTTTTGCCCCAGGAGAGGCATAGTGTCTTATTTTCGGGTGGGAAGGCTTATACTCACCTGGTCTGCGGCGTCCCGATGTCTCGCGATGGTCTCCGGTGGCGCTGCAGCAAGCTTTGCCGAAGCTTCTTTCTGGTGACGGTGCTTTTAATATCCCGCCTCCAGCAAAGCTAGCGCTGTGATTGGATCGAGTGCCAACCCCTCACAGCCATTCAGTGATGTCATTCACTGAATGGCTGTGAATGATCGAGCGCCGGCTGTGATTGGCTGGTGCTCGATCCAATAACAGCGCTTGCTTTGCTGGAGGCAGGGTATTCAAAGTCCAGTCACCAGAAAGAAGCTCAGATGTAAGCACGGAGGACACTACAGCTTGCCGTAGCACCGCAGGAGACCATCGCGAGACATCGGGACACCATGGGCCAGGTGAGTACTGATTTTTATTTTTTTTTTTAATGTCGGTTGGCTAGGGCTTATTTTCAGTGTGGGCTTATATTTCCAGCCCATCTGAATGGCTGTGATTGGCTGATGGCGTGTGTTAGCTAATCACAGTAGCTTTCTGGAGGCGGGGATTTCAAGCCCTGCGTCCAGAAAGCAATGCTCTGCCAGGGACCAGGAGGGAGCGACATCCTGCAGCAGCGCTGCAGAACGCCGGGGGAAGTGAGTAATGATTTTTATTCTTTGCTCCACTGTATTGCCGGCGTATAAGGTGACAGTTGGGGGGTCGTCTTATACGCCCCGTCGCCTTATACGCCGGTATATATTTTTTATTGTAACACATTTCTGGATGAATTGCAGGGAAGGGCTTATATATTTAAGCCCTTCCCGACAATTCATCCCGCGCACGCCGGCAGCCCATTGCTTTCAGTGGAACCTGCTGTATTGCTGGTTCCATTGAATTCAATGGGCAAACATCGTTCTTCTCTGCCACAGCTGTTACAGCTGTGGCAGAGAAGAATGATTTGTCTTCTATATGTTCTCAATGGGGTCGGCGCTGCTGCCGCCGGCCCCATTGAGCGCATATAGAGAAGAGAACAGGAATCGCAGATCGCACATAGGTGCGATCTGCGATTTCTATGGCCTAAGAAGGACCGTTGGGGTTCTTGAAGCCTAAAATACCCCCTAACACTCTCCCTATAGCAGCAGCACTGTCCCTGATCTCTGTCAGAATGCATCTGAGCCGAGCCGCGGGAGGGGCCGATTTTTATACTCGGGTGACACCTGATCTCCCCAGCCACTCACTGCAGGGGGGTGGTATAGGGCTTGAACGTTGCAGGGGGAAGTTGTAATGCCTTCCCTGTCTTTCTATTGGCCAGAAAAGCGCGCAAATTTCTCAGGGAAGAAAATGAAAGTAACCCAAACGTCACGTGGTACTCGTCTCGAGTAACGAGCATCTCAAACACCCTAATACTCAAACGAGTATCAAGCTCGGACGAGTATGCTCGCTCATCTCTAATCTTAACAACAAAAAAGTATAGAATCGTATCATGTGGAAACAACTCAGGTCATAGTGAGAGAGTTTTGATTAATGGGGTCAGGGGCTAAGACCCCCGCTGATCTCAGAAACTACATCAATCAGCTGAACGCCTCAGCCTCTCAACTCCTTACGAGGACAGTTCTGGTCCTTTTACAGACTTCTCCGCCTGATGTAACGAGGCTGACACGCATGGGGATCGGTGCTAGTCTCATCTTATTTTTACACGGGCCAAAAATCGGCTTAAGGGGATAAAAGATCACTAACACGACCATTCGCCGCCTGTTCTCTATGGGTGCGTTACAAACACAATGCACACGCAAGTACTTTGCATATTTGCAGTGCTTTTTCACGCATGCTGCAAGGAGACATGCAAAAAGTTTAAAAAGAAACTACGAAGTTTTAGGAGCCTCTAGGGACCACCGACCCACCCAAGCTGCTGTCTGTGGATATTGGAGGCCATCATAAGGATAATACCATGGCTACTTTGTTATGGGCCAACACATTGCTCTGATGCATCGGACGTGGAAAAAAACAGCCAAGCCAAGAGAGCCTCATCGGCTAGTGGAGCCACAGTAATCAGAGCGCCGCTAATAATACAGCTCATGTGAGAGCCACAAGGATATTTCCGTGGGGTTGGGCAACTTCTGACATCATTCCCTGCTTGTGTTCGTTTTTACATGCATAAAATACGCAGTACGTACATCAGGAAAAAAAACAAAACATGCTGATAAGCAATTCAATGCGCAGAAAAATGCTGCAAATTTTGTGCTGTGTAGTACGATACGGCCGTGTGAGCCCAGCTTGTGATAGAGAACAGGTCTCCGTGGATGTACACAAGGTCTATGCTCACCTACGGACCAGCGCAGAAGCATCGCCACTCTGATCCTGGAAGAAGCTGCTCACATGCATATCACCGCTACCAGCTTCTTCCGGGTTTGGAGTAGTGGTAACTGGGGCTTCTGTGCTGGATGGGGCAAGCATAGATTATAGGGGAAATTTACTAAGCCCAGCATTTCCAATTCCAGGCTTAGGCCGGCTGCACACTGCCATGACGGGCTCCGCCGCGAAATTCCACGGCGGAGCCCGTCACGGCTCCCCCCAGGAAACCCCATACTTACCTGCGGATCCGGGGTCCTCGCTCCCGCATGACGCTTCCCCGCATACCTCCGTCGCGTGATGTGACACGCCCACCGCGTCACGACGCGGCCGGCGGCGGACGGGGAAGCGTCTTCACGCTATCTTCCGCTGTGCTTCAGCGGAAGATAGCGTGAACGGACAGCTTCTATTGAATGCAATGGAAGCCGTCCGCGCATACACCCGCGGCAAATAAAGCATGCCGCGGGTGAGGACAGGTGAATTCACAGTGCGGAATTCCGCACCATGAGCACTGAGCTATTAGGTTCAATAGAACCTAATAGCTGCGGGCAACGCAGCGGATTTCCGCCGAGAATCACGTGGCGGAAATCCGTTCGTGGGAAGGAGGCCTTAGTACAATTTTTCCCTGATGCAGTTTGCTTAACCCTTTGCAATCCCATTTTGGATTCAGGATTTCCTCGGGGGTTTTTCTCTTTCTGCCATTTTACAATGGCACCATCTGCTGGCTAGAGCCAGTACTGCGGTATGGGACATGTTGGAGAGGCCCACAACAACAGAGCGGCTGGGAATATACAGTAAGAATACCCTGCCGGATGTCTTCCAACATCGAAAGCTGTACAGGCTTCAATCAGAATGTCTTTAGACGTCAGACACTGGATTGGAAAGGGTTAGTCCATGAAGATACACACACCTCTACATAAATTATACGTGCCTTTAGAGAAATGCCAGGGCCAACCTAGCGCATATTTCTGGTATAACTTATGCCACTTTCTAGAGTAAATCATATGCAAGTCTGACGCCCAGGTGGCTACACCCCTCCAACACCCCTCCTCCAACCCACTTTCTGTAAAAGAGTCGCAGCTGGTGCAGAAAGAGGAAAAGCCATGTTTTTGTGCAAATACTCGCTTGTGAAAAAAAATTATGACTTTTTAAAGATTGAAACTGGCATAAACAGTTTTGTAAACGTACCTTTCAGTTATTTATTTTACACAATTGCAAAAATGCAACGAATGGCTGAATTTGGCTGATCAAGCCATGCACTTGCCTATTCATCTACATCAGGCCTGATGTCCACGGCCGTCCTGGTGAAACATGGTAAACAGCGGGTCTGCCAGAAGAGACCTCATGTGGCAGCGAGTGCGCTCCGTATGGCCACGTATCCCACACACATGGACATGCGCAGTGTGACTTTTTTTTTTTCATTCCCAGCTCTGTTTCATAGCAGGGTTGTATATGAAACCGCAATGTATTGCATATGGACAGCGTTTCATAGGCTGCCTATATCAACGTATAGGGCTCACGCTGCGTGGTACGCAGAAAAAGAGAGCATACTGCAATCTACACACTCATGTGCATGGATCGATGAAAGTTTACTGATCTTCCTTGACTCTATTCACCAAGTATCATATGCGTAATACGCCGTGAAAAACCGCCCATGGACATAAGCTCTCAGTTAGAAATTTTCTGACGTGACAGCCAGAAGTCGGCCATCATGAACAATAGTTTGTGTTCATTTACAACCCATGATTACCCCACTTTGATGTATTACCAGACAGGTTTGCCATTCTGAAGTTTGGAAGGTTGGATGACCAGTCTTAAAGGGTTAAGGTGTCCACAGGATAGGTGACAAGTAACTGATGATCAATGGGTGTCTGACCATTAGGGCCCCCGAGCCACCACAGTACATGAAGAGTCTGAGCACATGCATGACCACCACTCCATCCACTGTCTATGTAGAAAGCACTGTGCCATCTCCAGCGGTCCCATAGAAGTGAATGGAGCGATGGTCACGCATTCATGAAGAAGAACCCCTGGGAGTTACAGCGCTCGATCACTTTCCTGCTATCCTGTTGATAGATGATAAAGTATTTTGGTGTCACAACCCTTATAGGGGCATTCCACAGTAATGTAGACACCAATGTCACATTTGCCACCCTGCATTTAATTAAGAGGATGCTGTGAATTGAAATTTTCAGATACACAACACATATATATATATATATATATATATATATATATATATATATATGTATGTGACACCAGGGCCCACATTACTGCGGGGTGACCCTAGAGCAGAGCTGTAACGGCAGCCGTATCACTTGATGTCTATCACAGACACAGCTGGTTGAAACTTTTGAACAACTTCCCAAAAGAGAACATCTGTTTTCTCTGCTGTATTCTGAATATGAGCCAGGAGGTGGCAGTAAAGCAGCAGATAACAAGGGGGAATTAGCAGGATTTTTTTTCACAATACTGAAAGCAAAGTTCAGAGTGTCCTGGGCGCTTTTCTTGAGTGTAATATGTTACGGTCACTGCTTACTTCAGAAGGATTGTTGATCAGGGATCATTCCGATTGCCAGATTTTTTCCCCTAAAATGAGAAGCATTGGCTTCTATCACATAGGGGTTTTTTCTCTTCTTCTGGATAAACACTGCAGGATAAAGGAATAGACTGAACTGAATGGATGTGGCAGTTTTAAGCCTTAAAAAGGGCTTTTGAGGCAGTGCCCGCCGGGATACACTAAGATCAAAGTGGAATCCGCTGCTCCGACCCCCGTGTAGTGGCTTGGCACTTATAGTTGCAGGCGCAGCTCTCATTGAAATCAATGGGAGTTGTACTTGTAATGGCAGACTGGGGTCCCATTAATTTCAGTGAGAGCTGCGCCTACAATTATAAGCACCAGTCGCTACACAGTGGTCAGGGCAGCGGCTTCCATTACAACCCTGGGGCATCCTGGCGGTTGCTGCCTGGAAAGCCCCTTAAAAAGGTACCTTTACCGGAGGGCAACTAACACTTGGATTCTAGAAACAGAAAATTCGGGCAATAACTGCCCCGTGTACATGTGACCACCGACTGTGCGCCGTGCCAAAAATTGCTCATTTGTTGGAGTTTTATGGTTTACAGCTCACCTAAAAACCAAGCAACTCTTGTGCTGTGTAAACAGGAACCACGCAATGTTTGAGCGGCTCGCGTTTACAGTGAATGGAGGCGGGCGGCTGGAAAACCGTATGTAAGCGCAGGAGCGATAGTTGGGCGGCAGGGCCAGTTGCCCCATGTACAGGCCTCCTTACAATACAAGGAGGTGGATATAGTAGGTGGATATAAAGATTCTACGCACCCCTAGGAAAATGCCATGTTTTTGTCATGTTCAAAAATCCGACAAAGACAAATCATTTCCGATTCCCACCTTCAATGTGACCCGTTATCGGTCCAATCCCAGAGAAAACTGCAGAGTCACTAATGTGTATATATCCTCATAGGCCATAATGGGGCCGCGTACTGTGGCAGCGAATCCAATATCTCATATATAATGTATCACGGATCACCTGACTAGAACCTCAGACTTTACCAATCCCCGAGAGTCCATCATCCCCCCCAGCAGCGCATGGACGAGGAAGCCATATGTCACCGGGGTGCAATGAAGTGTGAGCATCAGATTAGATCGGCGGAGTCATGGCTGTAGAACGCAGACCGCAGCATCGTACATGTGTAATTCAATCAGCAAGACTGCATACGTGGCAGACTATTAACCCATAAAGTGCAAGGAGGGAAGAGAAAACCGACAATTACTGCAGCCAATAATGGTTTATAATAAGCATGAAGAGGGGGCGACGGACGAAAGAGCACGAGCCTGCCGAAAACCAAGGAGTAATGTGGTTTCCAATGAGGCAGCCAATGCGGTAATCTTGGATTTCACGTGACGCAGTATGCAATGTTTGGAAAAAAGCGAAGACCATTAGAATAAGGAAAGTGGGTGTAAAGTGGAAATGTGCGACCGAGGGAAGTGTCCAGGATATCCCCCCACACACCAGGTGGGATGAGTCCCCGCTCTGGGGAAAGTGCAGAAAGTTTCCCTTCCCTCTTGCTGAGATCACTTCTTAGTTCTGGTGGAAAGGATCCCCAGTACAGTACCAGCTGAGGGTCCATCAGCAGAATCCAGGCTGCTATTGGTCATTCACTCCTATGGAGTCACTGCTGCTTATATGACTAAAGGGGTCTCCCTACCTGTAAGAAGAGTCCCTTGATAAGTTAAAGTGTTCCCCCTGTTGGGATCACCAGCGATCTGCTGTAATCTATTGGGAAACTCACCAGGAACCCCATAAGGGAAAGGAAGCGTGCCGCAGTACCCATGAAAATGTCCTGTAATGCAGGTCGGGACCACTCTGGCAACGGCAGAAAGCCTGCTGAAGACCCACTGCGTTTTATACATGGAGCAGATCTGAAGACATCTAAGTGCCAGGATGCCAATGAACCTAAGAATAGTGAGGTCACAGCGCTGCAGGACTGGCGGGGCTTCCAGCAATCAGACCCCACTGGTCGTAGAGTTCCTTAAAAGGGTGGTCCCTGCAGGAAGCAGACAGCGCCATACATTACACAGTGGTCCAGGTTGGTACTACCAACTGAGTCCTGTTGCAGTGAATGGGATTTAGCCAGCAGTACCAGCCTAAACCACTGAGTAATGTATGGCGCTGTCTGCTTCCGGCAGCAAAAACAGCTAGAAGTTAGACAACCTCCTATAAGAAGATAAAATATATATTTTTAACTACTTCCTGTAAGCCTTATGGCTATAAACATCCTAATGGCATGTACCCAGTGAGGATGTATATAGAGTTCCACAGAATATGCCATGTATGGAATGGGCTCCGTGGCCAACTGCAGGAATAGCACCGCGTTCTGCGCCACTTCTGTTGCCCCATGCATAAGCAGAGCATAAAAGGGCCATTACTGTGATAAAGAATCTTGCTTCTAATAAGAACATAGTAATGCTAGCATAGTCCTCGATGACCGATGTACAATAGTGACTAGTCTGCTCTTCACGCAGCGGCACGAGGTACATATTAACCACTGCAGCATCCTGTAACTACCTCCATACAAGTACATATGAATAGTGCCAGGAATCTATAGCTAATCACGGCCTGAAATAGACGGAAGCGTTATTAACTGCGCCATTTTATTGGACGCAAATGTAGATAGGATTTCGGAGTAAGAGGAAGCACAAGGGTCTCAGATGGTCAATCCTTGGACCGTCCCCCATCTATAGGTCACATGCAGACCTCTAAAAGGTTTTATGGCTGGTCCTTAAATACACGGAGGTGCAAAGTGATGACGTGAGAGGACCCTGTCTACACACCGCCCAGAACTATACGGCAGCTACAGGGCCGGCAGCTACAGGGCCGGCAGCTACAGGGCCGGCAGCTACAGGGCCGGCAGCTACAGGGCCGGCAGCTACAGGGCCGGCAGCTACAGGGCCGGCAGCTACAGGGCCGGCAGCTACAGGGCCGGCAGCTACAGGGCCGGCAGCTACAGGGCCGGCAGCTACAGGGCCGGCAGCTACAGGGCCGGCAGCTACAGGGCCGGCAGCTACAGGGCCGGCAGCTACAGGGCCGGCAGCTACAGGGCCGGCAGCTACAGGGCCGGCAGCTACAGGGCCGGCAGCTACAGGGCCGGCAGCTACAGGGCCGGCAGCTACAGGGCCGGCAGCTACTGCTCCGTCACCAACGTGAAGCTGAAAGAGGGAAGGAAGTGAAAGAAGAACTTCCTATCGGCCCAGATCAAACGCTTTATATCCCTTTCTTGCGGTGTTTAATTAAGGGCTCCCTCACACAAGGGTATTCGCGCTGCGTGCTAAGCGCATATTCTGTAGATGTGAATTTCGCACTGCTGAAACCCCACCGATTTATACTGGGCCATTCAAATTTCAACTTTACTATTTGATACAATATAGAATTTTGCACCCTGTTGACTTTTTTTGTTGCTGTTACGGCATTCACAATGCAATACCACCACCGCGTTATCTTGATTCTGTGGTCCAGTAACATACCAAATTTAAGAAAAAAAAAAAAAACTTTTAAATTGCTGTTGCCATGTTTTGACTCCAGCCTCTTTTTCCTCACATGGTCATGTGATCTCAAGTCTGACCAGCACCGATCTACTGGGGTTACATGTTCAGTTTCTAGGTCTGTGTGATGCGGTTACGTGGATCTACCACCGAAAATGGCTGCAGGGGATACAGACACTTCTTGCACAGTTAGGCCGCCAGCAGACAGCTGGGTCGGATTCGGCTGCGAGAATTCTTGCAGCGGGACCCGCCCCGAGCGCCTGCAGAGAGCAGCGTGGAACTCACCTGCTCCCGCTCGTTCATGTGCCGGCTGCCGACGCACGCGGAGGGCGGAGCCGGCGGCCGGGCAGTGACGTTTCTGTTAAAGCATGCCGCGTTTTGTTTGCTGCGCGTGATTTCGCGCAAACGGCGGCCGTCTGCAGAGGATTGCATGCTGTAATGCAATCCTATGCAGGCGTCCAGGGGCGGAAACTGCAGGGAATCCCGCCGCGGAATTTCTGCCCGTCTGCAGGCAGCCTTAGGCCGCCTGCAGACGAGCGGGTCGGATCCGGCAGCGAGAAATCTCACCGCGCGATCCGACCCCAGAGCCTGCAGGGACGAGCGCGTACTCACCCGCGCCTGGCGGCCCCGGCTCTTTGATGTGCCGGCTGCCGCGCAGCCGGCGCATGCGCAGACCGGAGCCGGCGGCCAGGTGAGTGCGTGCCCCGCAGGAAATTAGAACATGCCGCGGTTTGTTTGCCACGCGAGATTTCGCGCGGCCAAACCGCGGCCGTCTGCATAGGAGTGCGTATTGTAATGCACTCCTATGCAGACTTTCAGCGGCGGAAATCCCGCGGCGGGATTTCCGCTCGTCTGCAGGTGGCCTTACTGATGATAATCACACAGCTCCTGTCACACGGGTATAATAGAGGAGAGCACAGCTGATCCTCCTGACTGTATACTTATGGGCTTATATAAGTGAATACAAAAGGTTATCAAACAAACTATCCCCCAGGCAGAATGACATAGCCTTAGTATGATAACACTTATTTATCTTTATTTGCATATAATAGGGCCTCCAGGAGTTGTTTGCAGAGCACAGTGTGTGTTTAAACACACTCCCAGGTATGCAAACAGCTGCTGCACATTCCTTTGTTTTCTCGAAACTGACGACGCTTTCCATTGTTCTCCTCGCGACTAGTTTAAACAGGTCATGGGGAGAACAGCATGCGGTCTATTGAAAGATTAACGTGCTTGCGTTATCTTTTAGCGGCAGAACAACGGATTTACAGTTAAACTTAAAAACATTGTTTAAACAAAAAGTGCGTGATGCCTGTGTTTACATGTAACGATTATCGCTCATTTTTGGTAGTTTGAACAAATTTTGAGCTATAATCGTTGCGTGTAAAAGGCCCTAGAGATGTGAAACAAAGTAAAAAAAATATCAGCCTCAATATGGTGCCTGACAGGCATCCCACAGGGGGCTGCACCGCAGGTAAGCGGTTGCAACACACAGAGGAGACCTCCAGAATGTGACAGGCAATCAGGTGAAGATGTAAGGCATGGAAAAAAAAAGTGTGTTGTCACTGGAGTGGCCCTTTAAAGCCACAGGGCGTACACTTATGCCCTGTGGATAGCGCAAGATCAGAAGAGATTCCCTGCCATCCAGCAGCAGGAGTCGGCTGTGACTGATAGCTAGGATCCTGCTGCAACAGCGGGGTTGCATAATAACAGGGACCTCTGCTGTTAACCCCTTACATGCCGCAATCTATGTAGATCGCGGCATGTAAAGTATTTACAGAGGCTCTGTGACGTCATCGGACCCCTGTGATGTAATTGTGGAGGGCCGACGGGTTGCCATGGCAACAGGACACCAAATACAGACTAAAATGCCATTGCTTTAGATCGCTATTACAAGTGATAAGGCATTGCAAGACAGAAGTCCTGCAATGCCTTACCATAGCGATCATAGGTGCTATGGTAGAAGTTCCCTACAGGGATATAAAAAGTGTAAAAAAATAAACCGCTTTTGTGCTTTTTTTTCCCCCATTTGTACAAAAAAAATTTTTTTGTAAAATCCCACACATTTGGTATTGTTGTATCTAGAGCGACTTGCAGGGGAAAAGAAGGTGCTGTGTCATTTATGATGCATGATTAACGCTGTAAAAAAAAAAAAAAAAACAACACACAATGGCAGAATTAATGAGTTTTCTCTCTCTGCCATCATAAAACAAAAAGCAAAAAACAAGCTCTCATATGGCCGCGTTGACGGAAAAATTAAAACATTATGGCTTTTGAAAAGTGGAGATCAAAATCCCCCCCAAAAATTGTTGCGTCCTTATGCCTAAACTAGGCCGTGTCCTTAAGGGGTTGAAAACAGGTCTGACATCAAGGGCAACATTAGAAAGTCCCATTGACAATCGCATTTAAAAAAACGTAGCGATATCCTAGCGTTAAAAAAACCGCAAGTAGCGAGGAGCCCTTACAGTGATGAAGTCAGTGTAACGTGGGAGCACATGAATGCAGAACCCTCAAGGAGGTCTTCTCCATTATCAGGTTGTGCTACTGGTTCCGATGCGACTCACTAACAACTTGTATTTATAGTTTCTACACGGGCATCGGACTTCCGACGCAGTTTTTGCCGTGGATCCACATGCGAATTTTGCCCTGTCAAAAGCTAAAAAGAAGAGATAGGTCACTTCTTGATGTGGACTCCACGTTAGGAATTCGGCATGTGGGTTTCCATTTGACAAATACCCGTTGCCCAAAACTGTCCACAATATTCCATGTGTGGTCTGACCAGTGACTTGTAAAGAGGAAGAACAATGTTCCTGTCATGTACCCCTAGACCTCTTGTGATGCATCCCATGATCCTATCTGCCTTGGCAGAAGCTGCCTGACACTGGTTGTTCTAGCTAAGTTTGCAGGTGACTAAAATCCCCAAGTCCTTTTCCATTTCAGTTTTGCCCAGTGGTTTCCTCTTTAGTGTAGAACGCCCCTGCCCCTCCCTATGGCTTTCCACTTTTGTCTATCATGTACCCCTTCGTGTCCCATACTTCCTGTACTACCCCAACCCAATTTTTGCCCTAAAACCAGTATATCACGTGTTATCATTGTATGGCTGTGTTCCCCCTTGCCCCGCTGGTACCTTCTTTATCACTCCCCCCCCCCCCCCCTTTGTTTCTACATAATTGAATTCCAAATGTAACTTTTGTCATTTCTGTAATTTTTGTATTGTTTGTGTTCCCCATGTGCCTCGAAAGCGCAGCAGTTATTGTTTGTTATAGTTCGTTATTAAATGTTTAACTAAAGCTATAGATTGCTAAGAATAAAGATAAGCAACTGAAATGGGAAATGTTGAGCCTCGTGTGATATTGAAATTGTTGTCTCACTTGTCATACCGATATAGCGCCAACTTATTCCGCAGCGCTTTCAGATAATTTATTTATTACCCCCTAGCAAGCTGGGTACTCACTCTACCAACTTCAGAAGGATGGAAGGCTGAGTAAACCTTGAGCCTGCTACCTGAACCAGGCGGGGATTGAATTTACAACCTTCAGGTTGTGTGTAAGAGCTTAAAGGGGTTGTCCCGAGAAAGCAAGTGGGGTTCAGCACTTCTGTATGGCCATATTAATGCACTTTGTAATATACATCGTGCATTAAATATGAGCCATACAGAAGTTATTCACTTACCTTCCCTGCGCTGGCGTCCCCATCTCCATGGCTCCGTCTAACTTCAGCGTCTAATCACCCGATTAGACGTGCTTGCGCAGAAGGGTCTTCTGCCTTCGGCTCGGTTCGGCAGCAGCGACGTTCTGGCTCCGCCCCCTTCTACGCGTCATCGCGTGTGCCGATTCCAGCCTCCTGATTGGCTGGAATCGGAACACGTGACGGGGCGGAGCTACGCGATGACGCGAAGGGGGGGGGGGGGGGGGGAGAACGCCGCTGCTGCCGAACCGAAGGCAGAAGATCCTTCTGCGCAAGCGCGTCTAATCGGGCGATTAGACGCTAAAGTTAGACGGAGCCATGGAGACGGGGATGCCAGCGCAGGGAAGGTAAGTGAATAACTTCTGTATGGCTCATATTTAACCCCTTCAGTGGCACGCCCGGAAAAGTTCCGGGGACGAGCTCCACTGCTCATAGCAACATAGCCCGGAAGATTTCCGGGCTATGTATCACTATGGGAGCTGCAGAGCACAATGCCACAAGCTGTGACAGTGTGCTCTGCCTGCAGAGACCCACACAGAGCAGAGCAAGGGCTTTGAAAAACCAGCAGAAGATATTGCCGGCATGTCGGCAATGTCCTGCTTTGTTTACAGGTTGCCATAGAGACCATCGGCTTGTCAGAAGCAAGCCGATGGTCTCTGTGGCAGGGAGAGCTGGTTGTTAGCTGTCAGAGGACAGCTAGGTACTAGCTCTTACAGCAGAGATCAGAGAAAACCTCCGATCTCTGCTGTGTTAACCCTTTACATGCTGCAGTCTATGTGACTGCAGCATGTAAAGGGCTGTCACTGCAGCATGTAAAGGGCTGTCACCATCGGACCCCTGGAATGTGATCAGGGGTCCTGATGGGTCCCTGTGGAAGTCCCCTAAAGGGACAAAAAAAAAAAAATTTTTTTTTAAATTAATAAAAAATAAAAAAAATAAAAAAAACACTTGTCTCCCTTTACTTTGTAAAAAATCAAAAATACAATCACACATGTGGTATCCATGTGCGTCGTAATGACCCAGAGAAGGAAGTTAATACATTATTTAACCCCTTAATGACATGGCCCCTTTTTTCTTTTTTCCCCATTTCTTTTTTTCCTCCCCCCTGTTTAAAAAATCACAACTTGTCCCGCAAAAAACAGGCCCTTATATGGCCATGTCAATGGAAAAATGAAAAAGTTATGGCTCTTGAGACGCAACTGCAAAACTAGTTGAAATTCAATGATTAGACCATTTTAAAAAACCTGCCCTGGTGGGCACGACAGGGTGATAGGAAACCTGCCACTCAAGGGGTTAATGCACGATGTATATTACAAAGTGCATTAATATGGCCATACAGAAGTGCTGAACCCCACTTGCTTTCGCGAGACAACCTCTTTAAGACTGCATACTGCCGCCTTAAGGCCCCCCCCCCCCCCCCAGAGACCCCAATACTTACCTCCGAATCCGGCGTCCTACGTCCCGCAGGACACTTCGGCGCGCATGCGCAATAGAGCACGTGAAGTGCCGGCCGTGTCATATGACACGCCCACAGCGTCAGATGACGCGGCTGGCAGTAGGCGGGGAAGCGGTTTCACGCTATCTTCCGCTGTGCTACAGCGGAAGATAACGTGACAGACGGCTTCCATTGACTGCAATGGAAGCTGTCCGCGCATACGCCCGCGGCAAATAGAGCATGCCGTGGGTGAGGACGGGTGATTTTACGGTGCGGAATTCCGCACCATGAGCACTGAGCTATTAGGTTCAATAGAACCTAATAGCTGCGGGCAACGCGGCGGAAATCCGGCCGTGGGAAGGAGCCCTAATACAAAATAAAAAATGTTCAAAAGAAACCAGATGATACATGTGTAAACCAAAACAGAGGTTGCATGTTTTTAATTTTTGATTGGTTTGCTACTATGTAAGGGCTGGCTTCTAATACGATAGAGCCTCTTCATAAACTGTAAAAGCCAAAATGCCTGGCTTGGGGAGGGAAGGGGTGGGGGAGGAATTCCATGTATAAAGAACTGGCCATTGATTTATTATTTCCCATGTGCACAGAACTCTAAAAAGGACCAGACGGCATTTATTACATGAGGAGAAAAAGACAATTTACTCATCAGTAAATAGTATGAAAGGGTTCTTTACAGTAAGAGCAGTGGCACTATGGAACGCCCTACCCCAAGAGGTAATAATTGGAAATACTACGTTAGCATTTTAACAATGGCCTAGATGCTTATCTGATAATTATGGCACCGAGGATTATAATCAATCTATCAAGCAATTAATGGTGCATAAATGAATTGAGAAAGAAGCATCCTGATGGACCGGTGTAACTATGTAATATTTATGTACACACGTTCATGACGTGGGAGAAACTAAACCTGAGCCTGTGTTACATTTCCTTCTGTGACAGGTTTGATGTGTCTATTATACAAGAAATAACAATCAGTCAATGAGAACTTTCACCATAATTGTAACTGGGCTGATGTTTAATGGCGCTGTGTAATGTATGTGTAGAGCAGTAATTAATCTCCATGAGATCACTCGTCCCCATGACACATGTACCCAAAAACGGAACGGCGGCTTTTCTCTTCTCCGTATAAAAAGGCTTCATTGTTATTCTAATTACTATTATTTCTGGGGTGACTGCATATGCAACACATGCGTATAGAGACGTGCGTGCTACAGCTCCACTCACTGTGGGCATGGCCGGAGGACTAGTGCTTGTCACGGTATGGCCGACCGGTAACACGAGGGGGAATGTTCGTGGAAGTCTATTATATATAGAACGTCGTGTTTCCACCGTTCCCACACCGTTATTCTGCGTGGCGTACCTCGGGACTCGGTAAACTTTACTTAGATAAACTTTCCAAAAGAGGTTATTACAGATACTAATCCACTTACATAAAATTACAGGCAGAAGCTGAGGTTGGAGGAAACACATGAACAATACTGCCCTGTAGTCCACGTTATCTATATGTCATTTGTCCTGGAAATTGGGTATACTCCAGAGGAGGTATTAAATGGTAGGGGTCACTCCACATACACTCTGGCAGGCAATTACTGAAGAAAGGCTTAGCTTAGATGCACCCTGCACAAAATCTGCGTGGGTATCACAATCATGTACCTCTGTGTGGTGATCCTAATGGCAGCCGGCCACACAGGAAAAATGATGCCTGTAATGTGAACAGGTACCTGTTTTAGTGGACTGCTCTATATAGGATTTATTGGGATTTGCTCTCACTCAGGGGGATTTAATAACTCACTCGTTCTCTCATGTGCTTCACATGCGGTAGGGCTGTCTTTCCTCCTCCTCCATATAAGACACGGGGAAACCAGAAATGTCTCCCTGCGGTTTCTCCAGCGAATCGGGGGAAGAGGGAAGATCCTCAGCTCCAACATGGGGAGCCTCTCCTTCTCCATTTTCTGTGCAAGGAAGCTGAAGGTGCTTCCCTGCATCACTTGGGTCCTCCAACAGCATGGGTAGATGGAAGATCATCAACCACCCCTCCCGCTCTCAGACACTCACTTTTATCACATGACAGCAGGAATAGATACATTCAGCAGATAGAGCTCACAGGCAAGGCTTTTATGAGAGTTAAAGGGGTTCTGACATCAAAAAAAAAAAAATTGTACTCACCTGGCCTGGCCCGATCGCCAGGCATGTCCCCTCCAGCCGGCATCTTCTTCTGTGCCTTTAAAGCAGAGCAGGAGGGGTCAAAAAGACCGCTTCCTGCTCTGCTCCGTCTGTCAGGCACTTCCGAGGTGAACGGACGGACCGCCACAGCAAGCACGTCACAAGCAGTGCTTGCTGTGGGCGGCCCGTCCGTCCGGCTGAACTCCGGAGTGCTGCGCATGCGCAGTGGAGACGCAGCCCGTCCTGACTCCTGTCAGAGGGCACCTCTCCACTGCGCATGCGCGCGATCCCGGAGCGGCGCGGCTCGTGCAGACAGAAGGAGGAGCAGCGCCTGCCGGGAGATGACCCCCCCGATGTCAACAACAACAGAAGAACAGGTAAGTGTTATCTTTTTATGCTTTAGCAGCCATTAAACCATGGGTTCCCTGGGTCCATTAGGCAGACCAGGGAACAATGGCTGCTAAAGCATAAAAACATTATTCATGTCAGAACCCCTTTAACCCTTTAGACGCTGCAACACACATACAGAAAATTGACATGACAACTTTGCACAGTGCATCCACATAAGTTAATACATGAATGACAATTATGGAGGGGTCCAGAATGTTGTTCTGGGACACTACACATATATGAAAACTGGGATGTGAATACACTAAATCAAAGGAATAAAGCAACGAAATGACTTACAAGCTGGAGGGAGCAACCCTTGTCCACCAGGGTTTATAGACTACAAGGGAAGGGGAAGAGCCAGTAGGTGACTAGCAGCCATATGCTAAGCACATCAATAAAAAAAGTCATTTTTCATCGTGCGGTTTATAGTCGCGGAGCTTCACGGTAGGAATCACATCTCAGAAAACCAGCTCAATAAGCCCGCACCTCAGTATATATGCTGGCAGAATTTTGATGCCAATACAGGTGAAAAGACAGAATTGCCTGTTCAGTGTCCTATACATGGAGGGTGGGCATGACTATGGACCCCGTACAGGAAGGGGCACGCAGAGTCCTTACCCCCCACAGAGGTGTAAGTAGTCCTTTTGCTGCAGCATGCAGTCTTCATCACACTCTTCCCCCACCACCACACTACACCCCCATCCGGACCATCTTCCCCAAATTTCCTCCAAATTTTTTTTTATATATATATGTTCTGATTAAAAAAATAAATACATTTTTTTTAAAAATTCTTTTAAATAGACCATGAATTTGAGGTTTTTCTGGTGTCTTTTCTTCACACATTTCTGACACACTTTTTATTTCTAGAGAGACGTCTATGGGAAAATACCTGAGAAAGACGACCACGCCAAGAGCACGCGACGCTTGGAAGGAAAGGGGAGCGCTGTCTGTAGAGCTTTCACAATTCCCTAATGACTGGGACTTCTTTCTTTTCAGGAAAATAAATAAAAAGTTCCCTAAAACCATGAGGCCGCCGTCGCGCACACGCAGGATCCGCTGAAAAATGTCCTCTTGTGGAATCACAGCAGAAATTCTGCAGCGTTTACGGCACAACCCGCGTGGACAGGATTTAAAAAAAAAATCTCACATGATGCAGATATTTTCCACAAAAAATCTGCAGCGCTTTTGAAAATTACGTTACAGAATTAAACCTTTGCTATACAGGGGCTGAATGGCGCAGTTGTCCCACAAGTGAGAACGCGGCTAAATCCACACTATATTTTTTAGTTGTGGACCACCGTTAATTTTTGTGGAATTGCTGCGGGTATTCAGTTGCGGAATGCACCCTAATTTGATTCACGTGTCACCCATGTGATGGGGCTCCTTGCACAGAACTTGTTTGCACCGACTCTAAAAAGGAAAGTGAAAAATCAATGAAAATATTTACTTTAAAAAAAAGAAAACATTGATGTCAACGGGGAATAATACGGAAACGATTAAATCAGTTTTTATTTCAGTTTCGCTGCTCCTAAGGCCTCATGCCTATGGCCGGGTCGGAGTCCACCTGCGAAATCTCGCAGCAGAATCAGACCCGGCGCCCCCCAGACACCCTATACACACCTGTCCGGATCCGCAGCGAGTGTCTCTGCAGGTGAGCTGGCACGCATGTGCAGTGCATGACGCGATGGGCTGTGATGCAATTTCTCGCAGTGCTCACAGGGGAAGTATCGCGGGACGGACGGCTTCCATTGACCGCAATGTAAACCAAACTGTGTGATTTTCCACACAGATTAGAACATGCTGCGATTCCCCCCGCGAGAGGAAAACTGCAGCTGATTTCCGCTCGTGGGAAGGGGAGAATCTTATAGCATGTTACATGTCACAGAGATAGCCCGTCCGTGGGCATGGGGCCTAAAACTGAAGAATGCTCACCCCGTAGTCATGCTTCAAGGCTGCAGCAGCCCAGGGATGCATTAAAGGCTGTACCCTCAGTATGGGGTATCCTGCCCAGTATTCACGTTACCATCAACTGCAACCGCACTCCAGCTTCCTCATGTAATATTAATGCACAATCCAACAGCCCAAATGGTATCGAGGGGTTAAATAACGACGTGCACTCAAAGCCATCATCCGACGCCCGCCTGAGATGTAGTAGGTTATTACATTAATGTTGGCGGTAATGTTGACATCCACCATTACTGAACTGCAAGCTCCGACGTGACAGCCGTCCGTGAAATCTGCGAGTATAGAGCTGCGGTGCGCCGTGGCGTGCAGCTCCATTACTTCCAAGTCAAGGACAAGGGAGTGCCTGGCATCACAATCACTATGCAGAACCCATGTGAGCTGCTTCAATTAAATGTTTATTGGGATTTTATAGCAATCTCCACCAAGATAAGCCCGGGGGCCACACGCCCAGCTTGTCAAGTGTCACATAGAACTGACTGCGACTGGAGAGTCGGGCAGCACTGCATCACCTCCCACACTCAATCACGGAAGACCTACAAGGATGTGCCAACTGTCACACATCGGAGGTTTTGCTATGGTCACATCAAATCTGGTAGCACAAAGTAGCAGACACAACATGCATGCACTATTCTGTCTAGTAGTATGACGGCAAGCATGACAGGGGCCCAACAGACTGCATTATAGTTAATGAGGTCAATCGGGCATCATTAGTGCCCATCTTGTGCCACTTTGGTCATTCTCATTGTTCGGCTCCTATGACCAAGCCAAGGACTAGAAATGACTGGTGCAAGTGGGTTCTAAAAAGGATCTAAGAACCCAACATTTCATTCTCCACACCAGGGCTTGACAGATCTCAAGAGACTTGATACAGACATCTTCATACTTCTGAACGGTTGTGACAGCAGCAGATCACAGTGGATTCTAGAGTCTTGGCCACAAATGTCACCAATGACGTGACTGTCTGTTGCCCGGAGGAGATGCGTTGGCTATCTATCTACTCACTCCAACACACCACAAACAGTGGAGGATATGCTGAATACCCCCATTGGCTGCATGCATGTGTGAGACAGGCTGTAGTACAGAAGGCCCTGAGGGTTTGTACAGGCCAGCGGGTTCAGGTTGCATATTTCACACATCTGTTGACTTAAATGGGCAAGCCTCATCCCCAAAAAATAAAAAATAATCAGACCAGACTAGTGCAATTTTTTTCACAAGGACCATCAGGTGACTGAACAGCCTGTGCGCTGATTTTGTGACATTTTCACCCAAAGTGTGAGTTCACCCACAATAATTTTTTCAGAACTTTGAAGAGGTTTCCAAAATGGGTCAATCACTTCAAAATACCCCAAAACAGAAATAAAGCAATATGAATAAGATCCTTGGCTTTCCAAAAGCCTTTGGTTGTCCGAGTTCTGCTGAAGGCCACTTTCACACAAGTGCCCCATTCCGACCTACTGATGCAAATGAGATTATCTACCATGCTACGAGCCGAGACGCTTGACTATACTAGCCAAATGAATACACCCATAGGCTATATTCACACGGGCAAGCTCGATATCGCATTTGCCAACATGCGGTTTTCTATGGTGATGTGAAGACTTTTTGATTCAAAAATCGCTTCTGTGAAATTGCTTTCGAGCGACAGGATCATAAGTGTTTCCCATTGACTTCAATAGGAGACATTGCACGGCCTGCTAATGCTATGCGATGTCTTTCAAGGACCCATTGAAACCAACGGGCGAGGTGTTCCAAACACCCAAAAATGGAACATGCTGCGAGGAAAATAAGAAATTGCTCATGTGAATAAATCCATTCAAAAGAATGGATTTCATAATCACAGTTTTATGCGCATCATACAAAACGTGCGCAAGAGTATCGTTCATGTGAACACGATGGACTGCGGTCTAATATTCCCTTTACACAAGCTGATCATTCCTCTGAACAGTCCGCCTCCCGACAGTCGGGCAGTGTAAAGGGACAATCAGCTGAAGAACAAGCAAATGCTTGTTTATCAGCTCATTTGTGCAAGCATTATAATGCGCGCTGATCACCAGTGCACCTCCCCGTGTAAGCAGGGCGATGGACAGCTAGCCTATGGGAACAACTGATCAAATTAGCAATCATTCTTCCTTATAATCTGATTCTCGGCCCATGGAAAAGAAAATAAAACAGATCAACATGTGCATCGATCGCGCTGATTGCCTCCGGCAGAGAATGCGGCCCAAGTAGAAGGACCATTAATGACCTCGTGGTTGACTCCTATGTACTACAAAGAATTGGACCTTCCTAGGAAGAAGCCAGCAGGCTGAGCCCTGGCGAGATGCTACACCTTCCGCCCTCTAATACCATTATATACAGGGAGGGGGACATTAATGAGTCGGAGAGCGTGCAATTGTGGGAAGAAACAGCAGCCACTATTTTTAGCCTCTTTTAATCCGCGCTCCATGTACAAGCAGGCTCAAATTTGGGACAGATGGCAACTAAAACCCCATTTAATCATTCGAAAACCAGCAGAAAATGTAAACGGTTATTGCCGGCTAATAATCGCATTCCCGTGTGCGCTGCATACAGTAGAGGAGCTGATGAGACCAGGTAGGAGCCTCTATAGGGGCATGTGATCAGCGGAAACCCCTCCGAATTATTATTGCAGGGGCACCAACACAGCAATTCAGGGGCAAACTAACGCTAACTAGACGTGTAATGACAAGACCGAATCACGTCTGCTGCCGGCCTTACACAGTACACATGTCAACACTCACTAAAGCTTGTAATACGCCTTCACCGTATGCAGATGTGTACTTGATCAGGCAGCAGGGCCTAATGACGGGCACTCAGAAGGTTGTGCCCAAGCCTCCTCCGGCAGCTCTATTCCTGGGGAGCACCGCTGCGCCAGTCTCTCCTCCCCGAATGCCGAGTCCACAGCATTGTGTATTATTCTCCTTCAACCCATGTACTAATGATAATACGAAGCATGGTTGCAGGGACCACTGCTAGAACTGAGCCCTAGAGAGGGACTGTAAGTCCTTGCAGGCAGCACTAACTGGCGCACCTTTATAAGTTGTGTCCAGCTGGTTGTTCTATGCCCGAGGTGGACAACCGATGACATTATTCACCAGTCTGTCTTCCACACCAGCAAAGGACCTTGCTGCATGTAATGTCCTTCTGCCCAGTGGCACAAACCATGCCATAAATGATCCCATCGAAAACAAGAATTAGTTCTGGCATCAGTTTCCTCCGGCATTCATATACCATGCTGGAGGGAAACTATGTGGGATACAGAAAGCGAGACTAGGCCTCATGTATACAGGCAAAATATGATTTTACATCTGCAGCGGATCACCCGCATGTGGATCCACATCCCATAGGGATACATTCACCACCCGCGGGTAAATAAATACCCACGGATGGTCAATAAAAGTGAATTTTAAAAAAAAATTTTAAAAAAAGCATGAAAAAATCCAGATATGCTCCATTTTCGTGCGGGTCTCCCGCGGGCTACTATTGAAGCCTATGGAAGCCGTCCGGATCCGCGGGAGACCTAAAATAAGAATGACTTACCCGCAGCGGACCGGGCAGGTCTTCTCTTCTTCACGGCCAGATCTTCTTGCTTCGGCCCGGCGGATGTGCCCGGCACGCTGCTGACGTGCTAAGTACATCCGCTGGCTGAAGAAAGAAGATCCGGCCGTGAAGAAGAGAAGACCTGCCCAGTCCGCTGCGGGTAAGTTTATTTTTATTCTTATTTTCAGCGCTCATGTCCGCGGGGAAGGAGGGACCCGCTGCAGATTCTCCATGGAGAATCCGTAGCGGGCCTGATTTTCCCCGCGGACATGAGGCCTTAGTTATTGTTGTACATGCTTGTTCTTAACATTTATTTCCACAATCGGGCACATTAGTGAGGGGGCGCTGTTTTTTTCCCCGCGTGCGGATATGAAATACACGCCGTAATAAGCTATGGTGCAAATTCTCATTGATAATGGGAACTAGGAAATAAAAATCTAAAAACATAAATGTGGTGCAAAGCATATATGAGTGTTCTGGGGGATTTTCAACCGTAAATCTGCCGCTATTTACGTAAACCTCTGTATTTTAAATACCCGGGGCTCAGGACATTGCTGGCGCTACAAAGTAACAGCGGTAGATCTAGTGAAGTAACACTACCGGTAGCAGACGGCCAGGCAGGGCTGATTGTGAGCTTTGTCTGGAAGGTTTTCCATGGTGAAGGAGGATGTATCACCTCTCCCACCATGTCTGTTTTACTGAATGGCTGTGATTGGTTCATTGAGCGCTGTCTCTGACTGGCGGAGCTCGAGAACACAGCAAGTGCTTCCTGGAAGCGGGGGGTTTTAAACCTCCAATCCAGGAAGAGCCGCCTGAAGACTACAGAGAAGTGTGCCGAAGCTGCAGAGGAGACACGCCGGAGCTGACAGCACCTGATAAGTAAGGTTTTGGTTTTTTGCTATTTTTTACGCAGATAGGGTTTAATTTAGGGCTTTTACAGTAGGATTTCCTACTGTAAAAGTTGCATTGCACCGCACTTTCACGCGATGCAACAAAAGGAAAGCTCAATAGGAAAACATGGGCTACAAAACATCGCAAATTGCGGCTGTATAGAGCATGCCGTGATTTGGTATTCTCGCAATGTAGCAGCCTACAGAACATCGCTAATGCGATGGAACCTACTGGAAAGCATGGGCTTCACATACATGCGATTTGTAGCTCAGTTACATCACGAGAAAGTTTCATGAATTTTGTCGCCGGTGTGGAAATGCCCTAAATGACGAGAAAAAACAAAAACCCCAGCACCCTAAAGACCACCTCCTTGGTTAGGACTCATGAGCGCATGTGTAAATCTCTGTGTTTTACCCATTTCATGATGCGCTGTGCCAGCAGAAACCGCGTACAGCTGCGAGTAAACTGCGCATCCCACGTATCACACATGCAGTGTGTCCTTTAAATTCCCCGCTGTGTTTCAGCGATGCGTATGGAAACCCCCGTATACAATGTATTGTGTATGGACAGTTATCACATGCAGCCCTTACAAGGTTTAGGGCTCACACTGAGCGGCACGTTGAGGAATAGAGCATGATGCGATTTATGTCTCTTAAGTATCTATAGGCAGTGTCTACAGTCCGGTGTGCACGGATCTATAACCATTCACCACATGTCATGCGGACGTGTAATATGCAGTGAAAGCACGTGGACATGCGCCCTCAGTGTGAAGATACCCAAGTGATAACTAAAGTATCCCACAAGTCACACTATAATATACCGCAGCAGTGGATCAGACCACTCCAAAGATTGCAGGATTATGAAATTGCGCGACACGTCCCAGCAGTTCCGTGAAAGCTGACTTTTCCAAGGACTGAAGCAGAGTCTACAGACGGCAGCTTCCATGTGAGACGGGGAAATCTAATTTGTGCTCTGCCCGGGCCAAGAATGCATCATCTGCGAGACCAGATATAGCTGCGTGCAGGAAACATCCGTCATCATGTGACCGAGCCGAGACTGCGAGCAGAACCGCTCACGAGCGTCTCTTATACGGGGAGCCCCGGCACAGTGGATGGCCGTCACCGGGGCGACTTCTATATACACAAGTGGTAGAGCGTACGATTTAAGCGGCATTTTATCTGATTTTTTAACATTTCTTACGGACAAATTACGAATAAACCAATGGGCCGGCCGACCGCCATAATCGCACAGCATCGTATAACAATTCTGCAAGACCGCTTTCACGTCTGCGTTGAGAGCGCCAATCGCAAATCCGACAAAAAAAAAAAAAATCTGAAGAAAAAGTGATACATGCAGCGCTTTACTTCTGACCAAAAGCAGGGCAGGTGAACGGGAACTGAATACGCCCCATTACAGTTAATGGGGTCTGTTCGGCACTGTTTGCTGAGCCATTCAGCCGGACAGAGCAGGAAAGCAGAACCCCGATGCAGGTGTGAAACCAGCCGGCTGGGGATTGGGGGGGGGGGGGGGGGGGGGGGGGGTCACACGGGGTGGGAATCTCACAGAATGTCAGCAGCGAAATCACACGAAAACTCCGAAAGATTTCTGCAGGCTGCTTCAAAACCCACAGGTGTTGAAGCAGCTTTGCAGTCTGTATTCCGCTGCAGAAGTCTCTCCCCATAGAAAGAAGAGAGTCTGCAGCGGAAGCAGCACCAAGATTGACACATTACCAATTTGAATTCCACACCTCATGCCAGTTTCCGCGCAGCTTGTCCCCAGCGTGCGGCTAAAATTTTTGCAAATCTCGCCTACTTCGCTTAGTCTCAGGTTTAAAAATGCATGTGGAATCTCCGGAGCATTTCCATCCGGTGTGAGCCCAGCCTTAGTTATTTAGCCGATCAGGATCGTGGCGGACCTCAATAAGCAGAGTCAGCCATGGTTTAACCCTTTAAAGGTGTAACCCAAACTTTTAAAATGGATTGCCTATCCTCAGAATAGACGATGGATATCAGATTGGTGTGACGATCAATATCAGCACTGCTGGGATGACAGCGGTTACATCTGGGCGCGCTAGTACTGCAGAACTCCATATTTCTGGTAGCAGCTGGTCTAACTACTACAGCTTCGCCCCATTGCAATGAACATGGTGTGCTGTAGCAGGAACGCGCCCAAACGTAGATGCTGGCATCCCAGGAGCGCCGCGGCTCCTGCAGACTAGTCAGCTGATTGGCAGGGATCCTGAGGGGCGTATCCACACAAATCAGACCCCCTGCAGGTACCAGGACTAAGGGCTCCTTCACACCGGTGAAAAAAATGGTTCAATTTTCTCGAGATGCGAGAGTGAGTGAAAATGCGCGATTATGAAAACAATGATTTTCAATTGTGATTTTTTTTTTGCCCACTTTTTCTGTGTGAGAAAAAAAATGGTAGCATCTCCTTTCTTTTTGCGATATGGGAGAACATCGCGATCCTCTACTGCGGCTGTGACAGCTGCGCCGGGGGATTCCCTTAGCCCCGCAGGGATGTGAGGCTGCCGCATCCAGGGGATTCCACAGCAGCATTGCCAGCCCCATTGAATACAATTGGAGAACATCGCGGTCTCCTGTGGCAGCTGCTGTGGGGATGAAGGGAACCCCGCAGGGATGTGAGGCCGTTTCCATGCGAAAACCCCTCACATCCCGATATTGCCCTCGCTGCTGCACAGGAGTCCTAATGGCGTTAAAGGAGATGTCCCGCGCCGAAACGGTTTTTTTTTTTTTTTAAACCCCCCCCCCCCCCCCCCGTTCGGCGCGAGACAACCCCGATGCAGGGGTTAAAAAAACCACCCGCACAGCGCTTACCTGAATCCCGGCGGTCCGGCGTCTTCATACTCACCTGCTGAAGATGGCCGCCGGGATCCTCTGTCTTCATGGACCGCAGGGCTTCTGTGCGGTCCATTGCCGATTCCAGCCTCCTGATTGGCTGGAATCGGCACGTGACGGGGCGGAGCTACACGGAGCCCCATAGAGAAGAGGAGAAGACCCGGACTGCGCAAGCGCGGCTAATTTGGCCATCGGAGGGCGAAAATTAGTCGGCACCATGGAGACGAGGACGCCAGCAACGGAGCAGGTAAGTATAAAACTTTTTATAACTTCTGTATGGCTCATAATTAATGCACAATGTACATTACAAAGTGCATTATTATGGCCATGCAGAAGTGTATAGACCCACTTGCTGCCTCGGGACAACCCCTTTAAGGAGCACCCGAGTGTAGTTTTAGCATCGTAGTTCTGGCTCCCAGACTGCAGTATGTTCTGGCTGATGAAGCTCTACGAGGGTTCTTTCTGCAGGACGAGGCGTACCGTTTATTGCCGCCACTAAGGGTGGCAGCAATACTTTTTTTGGAGGGTGTGGATGGGTAAAAACACAAGTCTGTTCTTTTTTATGGCCTTCGATTTAAATAGGCCTTCAGCTCCAGCGGCGACTGCATTCGTTCACACGTAGGACTTTACCCACTAGCAGGTTTTTTTATACATTGCGATATCGCTGCATTTTTTGTTTGCTTGTTGTTTTTTTTAAATGGGACTTTCTAATGTTAAAATTGCATCAAAACAAGAATCGCAGGTTTGTGTTTTTTGTGCGATTTTAACATTAGAAAGTCCCATTGGAAAAAAACAGCGATATAAAAAAAAGCGCTAGTGAGTAAAAGCCCTTATACAGCGAATGGGAACGACTCTCGTCTGAGTGAGCGCCGACATTAGGTCAAAAGAGAAAATCAGGGGATCTAAATGGACACAGAAGTTTCGTTTTACATGCGCAGATTATTGTACGGACCAAGCGCGGTTCGGTATAACAGGCCGGTCGGTGGCGGTCTTACATTTAGACGCTGTAATCGCTGATGAGCGGTTTGCATTATTGGTTGTACTCACCGCTTTACATCACGGGCTACAGAGGAGCATTCGGACATAAAACACACAAGGAAGGACAAAAGAAAGTCATATTGTGTGACCTCCGAGCGCCGGGGAGCAATGATCAGGAGCCAGCATACAATATAGCAGCAGCTGACCATCAGTCTGTACGAGGAGCCCCTAACACATTATATAGGCACAGGTATGAAATAACAGGGCGGGTGGCAGTTATAACATGTAGAAGGCCCGCCACATATATATATGGTCACGTGCATGCTTGGTCTATATGGAGCCCGCCGGGCCCCGGCTGTAACAAGGGAGCACCAGCCATGACTGGGAGCCGCATGACCGCCAGTTACCTCGCGCGCTCAGTGTGTAATTGGTTCCCATGGTGACGCGCGCGGTGGTACCAGCCCTCACTCACCCGGTGACGGTGGCCCCGCCGGCCGCTGATGGACGCCGCGGTACGTACAAGGTGTTCTCCGCAGCCGGTGTCACCGCCGTGAACACGCACAGCAGCCAGCGACGCTGCTACCACCACGTCTGCAGTAGCCAATCAGCGGCCGGAGGCGCGACCAGTACGCCGCGCCACGCCCCCTCACATCCTTCCTCTAGTGCCATTGAGGACGAAGAGACAGACGCGCTGATTGGCTGAGGGAAAGTGGCGCGTTGTGGGGGCCTGTAAGTGTGACGTCGTGGGGGCGGGGCTGAGGTTATTAGAGGTCAGAGAGAAGCTGGAATGTGATGTGTACATGTGTAATAACCACACAGGGCGACGCGGCCGCGGTGTCACACCTCGTGATACGGGGGGGGGTCTGGCCAAAAAAAAACAGGAACCTGACGGAACTGAAGTGAGTGGGAGAAAAACGGATCTGTTTTTTTTTTGGTTTTTTTTTAGTATTATGTCAGCTTCTCACCTCCAAAAACAGAGCAGAGAGATGGAAACCCTGAACTGACCCTAAGGGCTGCTGCATACTGGTGAGGGCGATGCCGGGCCATGATTCACAGCCCAATCCATGTGAAACCTGTGAATGCAAGGCGTTATCATGTGACAACAGCCTCGCATCACTGCGGGGAATCCTTTCATCACTGCGGGGAATCCTTTCATGGCTGCGGGGAATCCCTTCACCGCTTTGGGGCATCCCTTTATCACTGTGAGAATCCTGACATCGCTGCAGAGAATCCTTTCACCCTGTCATAGCTAAAGGTATCTCCCCGCCACTTCTGAAGGGATTCCTCGCGGGGCTGAAGGAATCCCCTGATGCATCTGTCACAGCTGCGGCAGGGAATTGAGGAGTTTTCCCATTGCCTTCAATGGGGCGTGCGCTAACTAGCCAATGCAATCGTTGCGTTTGTTTAATATGACCGGCGGCAGAAAGAGTACGGTATAACACGCCAGTATGTGCGAAAATAAAGCCTCAATCGTAGCGCAAAAAAGGCGTGCGCAATTGTGCTCACACTCAAGTGAAGGCGGCCTAAACCACATGCATAACACAGCTGATGATAGGTACGAGGGGGACAACAGCTGCTTAGGGTGCTGTCACATTGATCCGTTCGGGGAGCAAAAAAGGGGAATCCCCTGGTTGTACGGATCCGTCTTATGACAGAGCCAAACAGCGCCAAACGGACCCCATTGACTATAATGGAGTCTGTTCGGTGTGCGCTCAGCTGCGTGCAGGACCTTTTCTTCCGGTATTTTGTGCCGGATCTGCGATGGAAGCTCCGACCGAAGGTTCCAGCACAGGTGTGATGCTGCCCTTATTAGGTAATCCTTAGGCCATGTGCACACATGGCAAATCCACCCCCTGTGAACATGGCATTAGGGTATCACACAAAATCTGCTCCAGATCCACGGCAGTGTTGATTTTGACGCTGATTTCAGGCCAAGGAATCCATACTGGAAATATGCAGCATAAATGAACCTGCTGTGGATTGCGGATGGATTAATTCTGCATCATGTGGATGAGATTTCTTAAAGGGAACCTGTCATCAGGTGTTTCTTCTTCAGTCTAGCTATGCATGTAAGGCTGGATTCAGACGACCGTATATCGGCTCGGTTTTCATGCCGAGCCGATATACGGTGTCCTTGTCGGCAGGGGGGGAGGATGGAAGAGCCAGGAGCAGGAACTGAGCTCCCACCCCCACTCCGCCCCCTCTCCACCCCCACTCTGCCCCTCTGCACTATTTGCAATGAAAGGAGGTGGGGCGGGGCTAAGTGCCCCTGTCCCGCCTCTCCTCATTGAAAATAGTGCAGAGGGGCGGAGAGGAGGCAGAGAGTGGGCGGGAGCTCAGTTCCTGCTCCAGTTCCTGCTCCTGGCTCTTCCATCCTCCCCCCCCCCACCACCATATATCGGCTCAGCGTGAAAACCAAGCCGATATGCGGTTGTCTGAATCCAGCCTCATAGTGTTGATAATGATATTGCCATATCGCCGTATTCTGCTGCTATATGTGTCCGATACCTCGACAAGCCTCCTTAGAAGTTTTTTCCGTGGTATATTAAAATTAGGAAAAAAGAATCAGATTTTCTCTGCACAGCCGCGCCAGGCATGCCCACCGCTTTGATGGACATCACCCGTCACAACAAGTGTTGGGACCAAAGCGCAGCTGCAGCGCTGGATCGCGGCGGCAGTGAACAGATATGTATCTTATTTTTGTATGTTGTTCAGTAAGGCTAATTTCACGTAGGCGAGAGCGATATTGATATCACGCTTGGCAACATGCGGTTCCGCCGCAGATGCAATGCGTTTTATATCAAAAACGTCTCACATCACTTTGGGGGAGTAGCTATCCTCCGGCGCAGTAGACTCGCGTGCACCTAGCCCGTGGTGTGATGCTTCCGCCAGTCCCATTAAAAACAATGGGCGATGCAAGTACACACCCAAAGATAGGACATGCAGCAATCATTTCCTGCGTCGCGGTGTGATGTGCAGGAAAGAAATGTCTATCTGTGGTCTTGAGTCTAAATTTATTTGTGCTGCTTTAGAGCAGTGGTTCTCAACGTGGGCGTTACTGCCCCCCAGGGGGCGTTTTTACGTCTATGGGGCACTGTGGAATGAAAAGTGGCAGCAGTGGGGCGTTGGAACATAAAGGGGGCGGTAGGGGGGTGTTCTGTGTTTGCTTTGTTGATTTTTTTTGTCTAGTAACTACATTTTTCTAAAAAGTAGTAGTGATACCTCGGTTTTCGTTGATAATCCGAAACCAACGAAAACCGAGGCAATTATTTCCATATGAATTACTTACATGTAATGGGAGTTGTGTGCAGCCTGCGCCTCTATCATATAATGTATGACTTTTATAACTCCATGACTCCGCTACAGATCAATCACACTTCATAACACTGGATAGCCTACAGCACAACCTAACTCGCTGTATTCTATAATGCTGCTGATTGGCTGGAACAGCTTCAAACTTTCACTTGTGTGGGTCTCTGGGAGTTGTAGTCTTAGTGGACGCCAAGTGTCTTTTCAGAACACTGATATACTCTACAACTCTCAGAGACCCACACAATTGGAAGTTCCAGCCAATCAGCGGCATTATGGAATACTGCGGGTTAGGTTGTTCTTTAGATTATCCACTGTGATTGATCTGTAGCGGAGTATGGAGTTATAAAAGTCATACTTCATTATATGATAGAGTGACATAAACAGTGCATTCTTCGAGCGTACTTTATATAAATGGCTGAGAAGAAGAAATGCTGTCAATATTCAAATGAATACTTGGAATACGTGTTCATCCCTTCTCCTACAAACGGACAGCTTCCCTTGTTCCTCGTTTGTGAAAAGGCATTTTTGAATGAAGCTATGAAGCCTTCTAGACGGAGTGATCACCTTGCAAAAATGCATTCAGACAAAGTGGGTAAGCCTATTTCTTTTTTCCAAGGTTTAAAGTCAAAGTTTGAAAACTGCAGCACTGTAGGCAAGATATTTGGAAAATCTGCTCTCAGTGCTGACAAAGGCCTTCTTGCTTCCTCTAAAGTCTCTGTATTAATAGCACAATGTGGCAAACCACATACTATTGGGGAAACACTTGTGTTACCCGCAGTTAAGGGGATTGCCAGTACTATACTGGGGCCTGACGCGTGTGCCATGGTGAAATCAATTCCTTTGAGTAATAACACAGTTTCAAGAAGAATTGATGAGATGGCTGCTGATGTGGAAGAAACACTTTTGGACGTGTTAAAGAACACAATTTGTAATGCAGATTGACGAGTCAATGGTTAGAGACAACGAAGCATTGCTGCTAGCTTACATTCGTTTCATTAATTGGAATGAAGAGGTAGTGGAGGAACTGTTGTTTACCAGAAATTTAACCACCGACACGAAAGGCTCCTCTATATACAGAAGAGTGGAAGAATTTTTCCAAGAAATAGACATCCCTTTAACAAATGTACTTGCTTGTGCAACTGACGGAGCTGCATCCATGATTGGTCGATATTGCAGATTTATAGCCCATTTCAAATCTGCTATACCTGGCATAGGGAGAGTCCACTGTGTGGTCCATCAGCAACACCTTCTTGCTAAACATTTATATGAGAGATTGCATGTTTTTCTGCCCTATGTAATTAATGCTGTTAACAAGATAAAAGTGCACTCTTTTAACGAACGTCTTTTCCGCAAGCTCTGTCAAGACCATGACGAAGAATTTAAACGTCCACTCCTACACACTGAAGTGAGGTGGCTGTAAAGAGGAAAGTGCTTACAACGCTTCTACAAACTCTTTTTGACACAGTAGTCACGTTTCTTTGGCCCATTGACCAAAGCCTTTGTGATGCAATCGAACTACGATGTCTTGATGTTGCCTATCTCGCAGACATATTTGACAAACTCAACGAGGTCAACATAAAGCTACAAGGAGAAAAAAGGAATTTAATTATAGAAGAAATAGGCCGCAGCGCACGATGTGCCACCCCAGGTGGAAGGCTTCAATACTTTTTCACGCTCTGTAACAGGTCCTGTCCCTGGATCAACAAACCGATCAGCCAAAACTAGAAAGTTGAGCAGCAGACGGGTGCAAGTAATGTCTTCTTTATCAAGTCCACATAGTTCACTATGTAGACTTAATAAAGAAGACTTTACTTGCACCCGTCTGCTACTCAACTTTCTAGTTTTGGCTGATGAATTTAATTAAAGGTATAATCTCTTCCTTCATTGCCAAACTGGATCTTTATACCAATAACCTGAGTCAACGCGATCTCTGCCAGTTTCTGAGTCTTCAAAATATTGTATGCGAAGACGAAGAACAAACTTCAAGATGCATACTTAGACTTTTTTGCTCACACCTCAAACAAGCCAAAGAAGACATGCAAACTAGGTTTTATGATCTATATACCCTTGAAATACCAATGTGGGTACTCAATCCATTTTCAGCAGATGCAGGAGAATTTCATCCCAAATTACAAGAGCAGTTATACGACTTGAAACACGATAGTGAAGCCCAAGCTCTTTTCCAGCTATGTGGCAATAAATGTTTTTCGGTGAAAGTGAAGAATTCCTATCCTATGGCAGGAAGTTAAAGGGGTTGTCCCGCGCCGAAACGGGTTTTTTTTTTTTTCAATAGGCCCCCCGTTCGGCGCGAGACAAACCCAATGCATGTGTTAAAAAAAACGTTTAGTACTTACCCGAATCCCCGACTTCTTCCTTACCTTAGCAAGATGGCCGCCGGGATCTTCACCCACGATGCACCGCGGGTCTTCTCCCATGGTGCACCGTGGGCTCTGTGCGGTCCATTGCCGATTCCAGCCTCCTGATTGGCTGGAATCGGCACACGTGACGGGGCGGAGCTACGAGGACCAGCTCTCCGGCACGAGCGGCCCCATTCACCAGGGAGAAGACCGGACTGCGCAAGCGCGTCTAATCGGGCGATTAGACGGCACCATGGAGACGAGGACGCTAGCAACGGAACAGGTAAGTGAATAACTTCTGTATGGCTCATAATTAATGCACGATGTACATTACAAAGTGCATTAATATGGCCATACAGAAGTGTATAACCCCACTTGCTTTCGCGGGACAACCCCTTTAAGTTGCGTAGCTTTTCCATCTACGTACTTAGTGGAGAGGGGCTTCAGTGCGGTTCAGCAGCTCCTGACAAAAGCGAGAAACAGACTTCAGATATGTGTAAGGGGCGACTTGAGACTGCAGTTGACGAAGATAGAACCAGATATTGCGAAATTGGTGTCTGCTTATCAGGCCCAAGGCAGACGTTAATGACACAGATTGATCGTGGCAAACATTAATATCATTATTATTAGTCAAATTTCATTGTTCTTGAATTTTAATTAGTTTTCTGGCCATTAAGGATTAAGGTGTATTTTGCATTTTCTTTATATGTTGTATGTTTCTATTGAATGATAAAGATGGTATTATTGCTTGCTTCCCCCCCAAAATTATCTTCTGCAATGAAACCTATTTATTATTGTATCTACAATTAACCTGTTTTTAAATATTTAGCACCTACATTTTAGCTGACTAAAATACTTATTTGGTAATTTGTAGAGATACGTTTTCACAATTAATGCTAATCTGTTAAACACTATCAAACTTTCCCCAAAAAAAGGATTTGGTATTTTAATTTGTTTTTTTTAACTTTGTAAAAAAGGTAAACTTTGACTGGGTTTAGTAAGGCTTGGGGGGTGCTGGCCACCATCCCAATACCTAAAGGGGGCGCTGGGCTGAAAAAGGTTGAGAACCCCTGCTTTAGAGGATGCAGAGCCGAGAGGCTAAAGATGTCAGTAAACTCTGCAGTCATCAAGAGAAGTTATCATAGCAGTTTGGGCTGGATGGAGAAGAAAAGAGAGACTGCAATCAGAGAAAACAGCACATGTGAGTCACTGGTATCTACCACTATATAGTCACTGCATGCCGCCCAACTGTCCCACTTCCATATTACGGACACAAAACGGGGCGAAAATACAGCAATGTGTCACCGGCATTAGACTAAGACAACACAGTCCAGCTGGCTGCGTGTGGCAAAGTTTTACCCACCGCCACAGCCAATGAGTACTGGCAAAATCATGTGTTCACTGGCTGCGGGACAAGTTGTAGTTTCTGTTGGTACCATTTTAGGCTACATCCTACTTTTTGATCGCTTTTTATGGGAGGCAGATGAATAGCAATTCTGCTATTTCTTTTTGTTACACCCTTCACCATGTGGTATAACAGACAGGATATTTTTATACTGCAGGTCTTTACGAACGCGGCGATACCTAATATCTGTATTCTTTTTTCATTAAAAAAGGGAGTTTTGTAGGGGAGAATATATATATGTATTTAAATGGGAAAAAAAAAATTTTATTTCAACTTTATCTACATTTTTTCTTGTCTCTCAAGTGGACTTGAAGATGCGATCATTCGATTGTTAGTATACTACACTGCACTACTTATGCATGTGTCCCAACCATCCCAGATTTGGCGGGACAGTTCCAGATTAGGGGATACAGAGGGCGTGTCATAGTGTAAAAGGGGCATGGCCCATCCTGAAAATTTGCGACGTAACGCGCTGCTATACTTGTCCCTCTTTTCGTTGCTCAGAAGTTGGGCAGTAAGGTCACTGTATGATGGTATCATGCCATGCAGTCACCATTACGATGCTAATAAGATATATGCCTCAGTTGCTTGCTCTGCTTGTGCCGATAGGTCAGCTTATGCGGATAGCTCCGCCTATGTTGCCTAAAAGCCTATAGTCCTGGCACTTTTTTGGGACTACACCCCTGGTACATAAACCTTAACGTAAACGGAGTTGCTGGAAGAAGCGTCAGGGAGATGTAGTAGTACATGGCAGCCGCTCAGAGCATCTTTCTGTTTCTGCTCATAGAGGGCTCCCTGCTCCATGATGTCCCTATGGCACACCAGAGCATATAAACAGGACTTGTCCCGCAACTCTGTATGATTTTTTTGTGTATATATTGTTACTTGTTATGGTGCCCCCTAGTGTTCTTTTGATTCCTTCTCAGAATATCCACCTAAGGCCGGCTGCACACGAATAGGGTCGGATTCCGCTTGCGAGAGCCCGCAGAGGAATCCAGCCCTAACCGCAGCTGTCTTTTCTGTCCTTTGTCTGTACTGCAGATGGCTGCGGTGAGCCGCCATAGGACATGCGCAGTACAGATTTTTTTTTTTTAAATATTAATTTTTCCCGTCCTGTAGCTAGGCAATGATGCGGAATCCGCGACCTTTCTGCATTGTTAATTGCGGAACTGCCGTGGGTCGGATGCCTTCCATTGGCTTCAATGGAAGCTGTCGGTGCGTAATCCGTACTAAAATAAAACATGCTGCCAATTTTTTTCTCCCCTTGCAGAAATCGCAATTTGATTCCACGAGTGTGCAGGAAAAAACGCTTTTTAATAGCTTGTTTTGAACGGTATTTGCTGTGGATCCGCAGTGCGGACGCCGACCATGGATTCCACAACGCAAATCTGTTCGTGTGCAATCGGTGTAATGCGTTGGAAGCTAGTAGAAGCCTCTTCTAGTGGGCTGCGTCTTATAACGTCTTTCTAAGATCTGCTGTAAATATACGGCAGATATTGAAAAGGGGTAAAGCCGAAAGTGGCTCAGTCATTAAAGGGTTAAAGGAGGAAGTGCTGTACTGTACTTGATTTTTTTTTTGAAAATTTTATATATTGTGTGTTCTTATAGGACAGCTACACATTAGCATATTACGGGCGCATTTATGTCTGCCATAACGCGGCCTGAGATCGCACTCACCAACGAGCGATTTCCCCACAGATGTGAGGCATTTTTGTGTCAAGAACTCCTCGCATCACTTCGGGGAAGTAACGATTGTTTTCAATGGGAAGCCTTGCATCGCACGCCATGCGATGCTTTGCCAGCCCCATTGAAAACAATGGGAGATGTGCTGCGAGGAAACGCTCAAAGATACAACATGCCTCAATTTTTTTCCCGCTTTGCAGAAGAAAAAAAAAATGCTCATGTGTATGATTCCATTCAAAAAAATGAACTTCATATTCACGCGAAATCTGTGCGTCTCGCAACGCACAAATCTCCCGCGATTTTCTCAGCCTGAGCCTTACACAAGAGCGATGCTTTCCTGCACAGTGATGCCGCGAGGAAAAAATTGTGACATTTTCTATTGTTCCACGTTCCTCGGAACGCATCGCTAATTAATATCAACGGGACATTAAATACATCACGTGGCTCTGGCATGCTGTGCGATGTACATGCAAGTGCGATGCGAGTTTTCCTACGTGAAATCAATTTCAAACACTTCCAATCCTCTATCACAAGAGGATCTTGCGAGGTGTTGTTGCCTAAAAATCGCCTGACATACGTGGGTATAACGCACGTCGCTGAGCGCAATATTGGGCCAAGTGTGCCTATGGATAGCCATATATTATCAGATCTCCATTAGCCGAACCTCACAATTTTGGTGGTTGCAGATGATCATGTGATGTGTATGGGCGCGTCCCGACCTTCCCTGTTGGCAAATATCAGAGGACATAAGCATCTGGCAGTTGGATGCCAACCGGTCGATCCTTTTGTTCTCAGTGGCAGAGGTTACTGACAGCGGTTTTCTCCCAGAACACATGCACACTTGGCTGAGCTGAGTCCAGTTGTGGCCGATGCAATCCTCAGACTATGTATTCCTCACAGTGTATTATTGCTAGTGTTAGACTACCAATGCACTATTTCTGCTCTCTGATTGGCCAGAGCTGCTCACGTGATCAGCACAGTGTGTACTTTTAGGTAGCTAGAAAATTGCTGCAGGTAATATACCCCCTCACTCCCATATCTTAGGACAGAATGTTTATGCTAAGACCAGAGGGTGGCTTTAAGTACAGTCAAACCTCTAGTTTCATTGTCTTCCTAGTTTCGCCAATTTTCAGTTTCGCTGATTTTTCAAGCCAGAATTTCGCCTCTAGTGTTACTGGCTGCTTTTAGTTTTGCCGGCTGGCTGTGATTAGCTGAGAGGCTTGTCACTCAGCTGATTCAGCCAATCAGAGCAATCTATTGCTTGGAGGCGGGGAATTCAATCCCCGTCACTAGCAATAGATGCTTTGCCGCCTTGACAAGTGTCTGGCACCCGGCCAGAAGCTCAGAAAACAGCAGGGACCCCGACGGCACCTGAAAGGTGAGTATTGATGCCACCTGCAGTCCTATGTAACACCACAGATAACGCAGTGATGACTCTTAGGACAGATAATGATGCCACCTGCAGTCCTATGTAACACCACAGATAACACAAAGTGATAACTCTTAGGACAGATAATGCAGTAGATGTGACCTGCAGTCCTATGTAACAGATAACACACAGCTCTACATTAGGCTGCTTTTCTGGTATGAAAAACCATATTTATTCCCCATTAAGGCTGCATTCACACGAACGTATATCGGCTCGGTTGTCACGCTGAGCCGATATACGTTGTTCTCGTGTGCAGGGGGGAGGATGGAAGAGCCACAAGCAGGAACTGAGCTTCTGCCTCCTCTCCGCCCCTCTGCACTATTTGCAATAAGAGGAGTTGGGATGGGGGCGGGGCTAAGTTCCGCAAATTAGCCCCACCCCACCTCTCCCCATTGCAAATAGTGCAGAGGGGCGGAGAGGAGGCAGAGAGGGGGCGGGAGCTCAGTTCCTGCTCCTGGCTCTTCCAGCCTTCTCCCCCTGCACATGAGGACGACGTATATCGGCTCGGCGTGAAAACCGAGCCGATATACGTTTGTGTTAATTCACCCTAAATGTGGTTTGGTGTGTTTATTGGAATGTTTAGAATGAATTAATTGGATTCACATTGATTCCTATGGAAATAATTACCTTGAGTTTCATTGGTTTCAAATTTGGCCGATTGCTTTCAGGCGGATTACTACTGAAACTAGAGGTTTGACTTTACTTGTGGAAAATTGTAAAAAATCTGGAGACAGGCACAGCTCTCAGGAAAGAAATAGCAATAGGAGTGTGAAAATGTTCTATATTACATGGACCAACAATACAAAACATGTTTCAAGGCTCAGCTGGTTTTTAAGGTTCGAAAGCTTGCATTAACATTATGTATTTTTGTTACCATTAAAAAGTATCATATCTACAGGATTCCATGGTTTCTCTTACTGGGAACAATCACATTCTACACCACCAATAAATGATGGTCATTGGTCCTCATCACCACCGAGTAGCTCCAGCTTTCTCTTCTTCAAGCATTTCACATTCAAGTACTTGTGGCCCTTGATAGAGCAATCATGCCTTACTTTTTCTTTCTTGTTCCTTGTAGCTCAGCATTATTTCCTACACGTCCTCCGCACCTTTCATCGCAGCGAGATGTCAGTCTATGTACGCTCCATCAACACTTAGATAAACAATGACTTATTTTTCTTGGCGACTTCTTCACAACTTGAGATATATTTGTACTTCAATTTGCTTCTTTACAAGTTCCCCGGATTTTCTTTATTTTTTATTAGTCTTTGTTCTGTGTGCTAAACATTAATAAACAATGTAAGAGTGATGTCACTGATTGTTTCTGTTGGAGATCTCTAGGGATCTCTGGCTACCTCGCTTCTACTTATTTGCTGAGGGTGAGCATCGTTGGCATTATGTGATTAGAGCCCTATAATTTGTACACAGGTAGAGTGCATACAAATGAAATAGAGAAACTGTTGCCGCCCCTGGCAGCGCCACTCTGCCAACTAAAAGTTGATGAACAAGATTAGTCAGTGGGTGGGAGACAAAGAAACATACTGTAATTAAATTTCATATCTCTGACTTTTCTTAATCTTATTTAATCCTTTTGCCTATAGCTTAAGAGGTTGTTCATGAAAAGTACTTCTTCCCTCCCCGTAGGGATATGCATGTGATCGGTGGGGTCCGAGTGCTGAAGATAGCCGGGTGCAAGCTGTTTCTGGCAGTACCATTGAAATGAATGGAGTGGTAATGCACATATATAACTATTGCTCCATTCATACAGGGATACTGGGGAGCCCTCTTATGAGGCCAGTGTAATCCTATGGGCAGGTGTAACGGCTGTTGCCTTATCTGTGCACCTTCTCTCACCTGCTTAGTTATGTCCTTAGGCTCCCTTCACACCAGCGTATGCATATTTGGGCACACCTGAACGCTACATATTTGCAGAATGAACTATGCTTTTTTGTTCGCGCATTGCTGTATTTTACTGTACTTTTTGCGCCCACAAAGGCATGTTAATTTGCGCGCAGAAAACAAAGACACAGCAATTTAAATGGCTAATTAGTCTAATGAGTTCCGAATGTGTTCTTTTTCTTTAATGCGGATTAGCGCATCCCCATTGGCATTTATGGGGACTTTTGGTGCGCAAATGCGAAGAAAAATAGAGCATGCTGTTTTTGGGGTTCTTTTGCACAACCTATAGGCACGGGAAAAAAACTGTGCATATCAACGAACCAATTGAAATCAGTGGGTTCTAATCTCAGCATCTTGTGTGTGCAATTTCCTGTGTGCAAATACGCCTGTGTGAAGGGGGCCTTAGTGTTGGACTAAAAGGTTCTGTTACCTAACATACCCGATGAGTGCCGCAAGTTCATTTCTACTGGATGGTGTTTTATTACGGAGTCCAGTGTATAATAGTATGGCTGTGGCTCTTAGAAGAAACTGGGCTTTGCTCTCCTGGCCCCTGTATTGTGTCAGTGGAGAGAATGGCTAATCTGTCTTGATAGCTGGGTGCATCACTTCAGCATCTCTTCTCTCACCATTGACAGAATACAGCTGGAAGACCAGCCACGAGTGATTAGATTTCCTGTGCCTGCTCCATCTGATTACCAAAATAACGTGTGTCGATAGAAGGATCCATTGATGTGCACTCATTGACAATACAAATAATGCACCAAGGAGGAGTTGTCGGAATTGAATGAAGCTTTCTATGTGTGAATGTAATGACGATATATGTAAATAATTACAATATTAGAGTGAATTAGAAGTTTATTGGGGGAAACTGTGCAATTCAGAGGAGGCTCTAGTACCCTGTTGGGCCGCCTCTAGCCTAGATTCATGATGAGATACGGTCAGGCATGGAGGCTCTAGTACCCTGTTGGGCCGCCTCTAGCCTGGATCCATGATGAGATATGGTCAGGCATGGAGACATACAGGCTCCGTATGTTATCCTGCAGCACACTTGCCCCTAGGTTTTGCAACTGGCCTCTAGCACTTCAGAACACTTATAGGCTGCCATAGCTGGCATCTCAGTGGGTCCTATAAAAGCTTGATCAGCGATAAATCTACCTACCGGGCAGTCCAAGGAACTGTGGCCATGTTGTGAAGGCATTCCTTAGAAACCTTTGCTGGGTGCAGGGCAGCATTATCCTGCTAAAAAATCCCTCTTGGAAGCCCTGCCATGAGAGGAACATGGGCCAGAGGATTTCCTGCATGTTGCTGAGCTGTTAGTGTCCCTTGTACCACTATCATGTTTCCCCGATAATAAGCCCTACCCTGAATCAATCACAGCCATTCAGTGAATGACATCATTGAATGGCTGTGATTGGTTCATCGAGCGCCGGCTCTGATTGGCTGAGCCACGGCACTCGTGATCCAATCACAGCAATCTCTTGCTGGAGGCAGGGTATTTTAGCCCCGTTACCTGGAAGAGATTGCTTTCTCAGCGCCGAGGACTGGAGCGCTACAGCCCAGCGTGAGGGACCCAGACGCCGCCTGCTAGGTGAGTATTAAGACTTTTGTTTCAGACTGATTGTATATCACATGTAATTGTTGTATTGTCTGTGTTTCTCCCATGCTTGAAAGCGCTGGGGAATAAGTTGGCGCTATACAAATAAAGATTATTTTTATTAACTACCCCCCCCCCCCCCCCAAATTAAGACTATGTGCCTCTTTTGGGGCAAAAAGTAATATAAGACAGTGTCTTTTATTCAGAGAAACGTGGTAGTAGGGGTGATTGACTGTTGTATGCGGTGGCTTCCTAGACCATCACACCAGTAGATGGTACAGTATGTTGCTCCACATCAAAGGCGGAATTGAAGCTCTTGCCATGAGGCCTCCATACTCAAATATGACCATTATCGGCTCCCAAACACAACCTGGAATTGTTGTAAAAGAAAATACGGTTCCAGTCCGTAGAAGTCCAGGTTTCCCGTTCAAACGAAGGCAACGGTTTGTTAGGTTGTTATTGGCAGGACATGTGATGGGCGTTGTGACACCAAATTTGCTTCTGATAAGCGCCTGGAAATGGTCCAGGTAGAGTCAGGGCACTGTAATGAACGTGCCACCTGTGACTGGGCGGTGGACAATAAAACTGTTGGATCTTTACGTAGTTATCGGCAGATCAAACAATCCACTCTACTGGTGGTCTGTCTGGGCCGTCGAGAGCCTGTTTGTTGTCTATGCATGTCCTAACATGGGAGCTGTGCTAACAGCTTGGTCAGAACAGTCTAGGTGGTGGGCAGTTTTTCGAAACGGCCATCCTACTTCCTTTATCCCAATGATGTACCCCTCTGTTAACTGGGCAAAATGCCCTTGAGTGCGTTGCAGAGTCATGTCTGGTGGTCAACGATCTTACAACAAAAGGTACAAGACACAAAAGAGCTTTCTTACAGGCAACTGTAAGCATTTTTACGGCCTCCAGTGGCAAGACCCACCATCTAACCAGATGACAGCTGTAATCATTTACATACCTGCCTGAGACATAACTGCGTGCTGAGACTTGTGCAATCTGATGCATTATTTGTTTTGTCAATGAGTGAAATGGAAAAATATTAGGGATTGGTGGTGAATACAATCACTTCATATATAAGTAACGTCTATCAGAGCATTTGGCAACACGTTAACACTTTAAATGTTTTTAGTTTAGTATACCTCACATGTAGGTTAGCCATTTTCCAGGAAGTTATTCTAGCTACTAGGCTATAATTATCTTATTATGGAATAGCCATGCTAATGTTGTGTTTGCCATCGCAGCAGTCTACGGAGTATGAGCATGACGTGTCGGTCCGCACAACATATACTGTAATTTAAGACTTTAATTATATGCTTAAGACACAAACAAGTGGCGGAAATATTGTTGCTTTTAGTCAAGAATGGTATGTGTATGTCTAACTGTAATTCTATGGCAGCAATCTCTTCACACTCCACATTACATAGTTTCAAGTTTAGGGCATGTTTACAGATATCAGATTTGCAGATAGTAAATACTACACGTACTGCAAGGTCTACACGTACTGCAAGGCCCCCTGTCCAGGGCAGTGATTTCGCCCGGCGGTAAACCGCCAGCGAATCACGCCGGACGACGCTTCCCATAGCATTGCTATGGAAAGCGCCGGCACCTGTCCATGAGCGGAGAATCATTGCGATTCTCCGCTCATGGTGGGCAATTTGCAGCATGCTGCAAATTGCCCCGATTCTCTGCGGTCAGCCTATCTATTAGATAGGGCTGACCGGCGGAGATTCGGCAGCGGCTCCTGCTCCCGGGCGGCGGCTCCCGCGGTGGAGCTTCATGGACAGCCAGCCTTACACTTGGATTTGTGACATAGATGTGCAGCTTGACCATATTCACATAGGATGCAGGTTATCATTGAATTTGATAGGGAATCCACTCCCAAATTCCCATTAAGGCCCAATGCACACGGGCGTATTTGCGTTGCGGAATCCAGAGTGGGCGTCCACCTCCGGATTTTCTGCAGCAAATACTGCCCATAAACATGCTATTAAAAATCGCTGTCCACAAGCGAAAAATCAATTGCAATTTTCCCCTCACTGAAGGAAAATCGCAGCGTGTTCTATTTCAGCGTGGATTCTGCGCATACGGCTTCCATCGAAGTTAATGGAAGCCTTCCAACCCGCAGCCCTTCCGCAATCATCATTACGGAAAGGTCGCAGAATTTGCGTCATTGCCTAGCGACAGCGTGGCATAACTGTACGGCGCATGTGCGCTGAGTGGCACATCCACAATACAGATTATGAAAAATCCGGACATGTCATTGGCCGGGCACAGGGTCGGATTCTGCTGCGGACAACCGTATGCAGAATCCGACCCGGCTGTGTGCATTCGGCCTAAATCAGACATATATCAGAGGACCGTTTGGGCGCGTTCACTCAGGCGTAAGCGGTTTTCAGTCACGTAAATACACTGTGTATGTACACATGCAAAAAAACCCGCAGAACGGCCCATTGATTTGCTGCACAAATACGCAATGAGTATGCAGGTTTCTTGTGAATTCACTGCGTATCTTTAGGTCTCCCTTCACAAACTCTATATATCTGTTGGTCTGCATTTCCTAATAGGCATGTACTTTATATGACAAGCAGTAACTTTGGCTGCTCACCAATTTTCTTTTCCCTTTCTTAAAGTGCTTCCCAGCAGCTCTATCCTTGCAGATGTACTTAGGAAGACTAGACGCAACCGCTCTGCCTCCAGCTCAACATCTATGAAATGGTAGGTTGTGTCGTACAGCACATGTGTACTAGGGCTTTAGGCATAGGTACTTATGCAGTTGGGGTTGCAAGAGCTCATCCCAGGCCATAAAGAATTTCTTGTAAGCCCCACTACCTCCCCCCTTCCCCCCTCGAAACAGAGCAAAAGTTAAGACCCTCCGGGCCCGGAGAACAGAGATGACCACACTGCCTCTCTAACTACCTCATGCATGCTGTATATTACTGTGCATCATCAGTCTAAGACACTACTCCTGCTTTGATTGGCCAGTACGGTGGGAGTGGTTGGGAGTACTGCTGTGCAGAAAACTCTTAGGATGTGGCTTGTTGTTTCTTAGGATATGTGGGCAAGTAAAGACTGATTTATGCACAGCAAGAATCACTCAAAATAATCTTTTGAGCGATTCTCGTTCTGTCTAAATGCACTGACATGCAGTTTTCGTGCACGAGTCGCTGATCGCTGAATTCTAGCTTGCTAGAATTGAGCGATCAGGTGTTATCAGCGGAGCAGGCTGTTATCAGCCGGCTGCGCTAAGATTCTCTGTGCCTGTGTCCTGCTGTGAATTCACAGCGGGGCACAGGCTGTAAGCGCAGAGAACACTACAGCTGTTTCTTTATGCAAAGCATTTGTAGTGTTCGGCAAGAGATAGCGGTGGTGTTCCGCTGCACCTGCATAGCTTTATACTAGCTAACTAGCTACTATAAAGTATGCAATGATGATCACTCAAAACTGTCAATCAAACTTTTGAGTGATCATCTGTCAGTATAAATGGGGTATTAGAGATCAGACCCCCCCGATAACAAAGTGAGGGCCAAGCCTAACAATATCACATGACTTTTTTATATGGAACTACGCCTTTAATCTCTTTCCCCATTATAAAATGCAGAGAGAAATAAAATTCAGCCACGAAGTATAACAGAATCCACTCAAAATCTATTATTTAGGCTTCTTCCACATGAGCGCATATCGGCCGTCCGTTTTCACACATCAGATCAAATGGACATATTTCTGAGAGGTAAAAACGCCCGGCCAGAAGCATTCATAACTTTTCATTATGCAGTAAGTAAAAAGTTTCCCTATACCTTACTAAGGTACATGGACGTTGTGGGGGGGGGGAGACACTCATCTATCAGACACTGCACATGTGCACTCTGGAGCATCTGGTTCCTCCATGCATTACATGGATAGTTCACTGATTGCAATGGATGCCGTAGGGGTAGTAAGCACTTGTCTTTAGAGATTATATAAAAGGACTGATCTAGTGACAACTGCCTTGCTTTGTTATAGCAGATTATGGAAAGAGGCCAGTCGAACACTTTCATAAAATAAACTGGATGGCAACATAAACAATGAGATACTTCAAGGAGTGTGCAGCTGTTTGGCCCTATGAAAGCCGTGAGCCCAAAAGCAGACCTTTTACAGACCAATGCTCAATTCAAATAGCGCTTCAGTCCAAGAAAGAAGAGTCAATGCAGAATGGAAGCGGTTGATGTAATCATCTGCATGCATACCGAGCTCTGTGATCAGATAGATCTACCACAAGAGATTGCAAAGCTGCTAATTAGTAATCTTTTGATCACAAATAACTAAGAAATGATATAGTAAATTTCTAGGAAGCAGGAAAAGATTACTCCATTCTGCATGAATAATTGTATCAAATTACTCACACATATTTCAAATAGACATGGCAAAGTCAACAGTGTCAATCATATCTACTACGGAGTATACCTCCAGGGTTACCATTACTGTTTAGCTGTGTAGACATGTAGAAATATTAAATATTAATATTAAATTGATATTAAATATCAAGCACAGTAAATTTACAGGACTTGGCCCTGGGCTTTAATCCCAGGCCAATAGTAAAAATATGATGCAGGATTAAAGCTCCTGTTCTTTCAATCTAGCAGGAGTAGGTCGGGTCATCGTTTGTTAGTCACGGCTGAGGACCCGGAGGAGAAGGCAGAAGCGATTTTAACCGCTTATGTCTTCTCCTCAATGAGCACTATAAAGCGAAGACAGAAAGCGGAAGTGTTACTTCCGGAATTCGACCCAGCGATCATGTGACCGCCAGGTGCTCCCTGCCAAGGCAGAGCTGCAGAGTCCTACTGTCACTACAGGGAGATGTTTTCCTGTGTAACTGGAGCTCCTCTGGATGCCTCAGCTACAGTGGAAAAGTGTAAAAAAAAAAAAAAAGACTATGTGAATGACTCCTAGAGGTCTTATATGGCATCATGTAGGACATAGATGTTAAAGAAAATAAATACGAAGATGAGTAAAGCAAAACAAAATAAAATTTTTAAAAATTATATAGAAGAATATGACCAACAGCCAATGCCAACCAATACTGTCGCCATATGCACCCTGTAATCCCAAACTATACAAATTATATATCAAAACGTCTGAAACAAAATGTACTTAATTTTAGCGTACATATACAAATTTTAAAAATCAACAACTATAAAATTTACAAAAACTTTTTACACCTAATAAAACTGTAAAAGTTATTACACTTAATAAGGCTGGATTCACACGGGTGTATATCAGCCAGGTTTTCACGCCGATATACACTGCCCCTCTAATGCATTGGTTTACAATGCATCAGTGCAAATGGGCGTATTTCCGCAGTGTAAAAGCGCCCACCCGGACAGAATAGTGCATTTCGGCCGGGCACTTTTACGATGGTGGCGACTGTATAGACTCCTACGGGAACCAATGACAGCTGCCAGAGAAGGGAGGTGGGAGGGAGTTAAGCAGCGTGACTGCTAAACTCCCAACCCCTTCCCTGCTCCTCTCCTCGTCTTGCCGGCTGTTTGCAATGGGAGGGGATGGGGCAGAGGTAATCTCCATCCCTCCCATTGCTGGCTGCAACAAGGCACGGAGAGGGGGCAGGAGCTTAGCACACTAGCTCCCGCCCCATCCCGCCTTCTCCCCTTGCCGAGACTCGGCAAGAGGGAAACGGGGTATGTACACCGAGGCATTGTGGCCTCGGTGTATATGCGCCAGGGCTGTCTGAACAAGTGCACAAACATTAGATTTGTGCGCACATTCGCGTGTTTTTACGTCGCCGGCGGGTGAACGTAAAACGCTGACACTTGTGTGAATCCATCCTCAAACTGTAACAAAAAGTCCGTGAAAAAAGATATAATAAATAGCCATATATTTCATGGAAAAAAAAAGATGTAGCAAAAATAATTTTGGTAGCTGCCTTAAAAAAAACTGGGACAGTAAAACCACCACATGGGTAAAATCCCTAAAATGTGTCTCTAAAGGGGTTAACGGCTTTTGTTAACGTGTTCTATAGGTGTCAGAGCGGTGATTGTTGGATCTGGAGCTCCGAAGCCCTTCGTTCTCTTTTACATGAAATATTAACTTTTTGATGCCCGTAGAAGAGCGGGATTACAACTTCTACGCCATCACTAGTACTTCTATCCAATAGGATTCTTATTTATTAGGAGGAGCCTTCCGCCTATAACAGCTATGAGTGGCAGAAACATTAGCATTTAACTTCAAGGGGAACCCAGGATTCAGGGCTTAGTGACAAGCATACCGATCCCTGAATACCTGTGAAAGAAAGACACTTGCGGTGTGCCAGCTGCAGTCAGGGAGGGGAACCAGGGTGGCATCTGTGCATCAGCCTGGTCCACGTGATCGCGCCTTGGGCACTGTTGGATGACTCTTTCCTGTCACTGCAGAAAGTCCTTTAGGAGTCATTTGTCCGACAATCCTTGGTGTATGCAGTCACTGTAGAATTCCCCCTGGAGTTGTCTGGTTCCTCTAACCCATTTTCAGGGCCACATTAGCCTGAGGCTGCATTCACATGGGCGAGCGCAATAATTGGTCCAATATCGCGCTTGCCAACTTGCATTTTGCACGTGAATTTTTTATTCAGGTAAATTGCGATCCTCAGGTGTGTGTATTTCGTGTGTCAGGAGATCGCAAGGATTTCCCATTGATTTTAATGGGAAACATCGCACTCGCAATGCACATCGCACAGCATGCGAGTGCCATGCAAAGTCTTCAAAGGTCCCATTGAAAACAATGGGCGATGCGTTCCAAAAAAACACCAAAAGATAGGCCACACAGCAATTTTTATCCTTGTATTCCTGCGAGGGAAAATCGTTCCTGAGTATAAGTCCATTGAAAAGAATGGAGTTCATATTCGTGCAAGTTTTGTGCATCTCGCAATGTCCAAAACTCGTGCAAGATTCTCGCCCGTGTAAACGTAGCCTCATGGTTGCCCTCAAAGGGCCACAGTAAGGACTCGTTCACATAAGCATATTTGTGCATTTTTTTGTGCAGTGAATAGAACCCATTGATTTCACAATGAGGTGAAAAAATATCTGTCATGACCTATTTTGGTGTGTATTATGCACTGCAATAGGCCATTGAAGTGAATAAGCGAAGGCAAAGACGCAGTCAATACACAGGAAGCCAGTGTATTCACTGCATATTTGCGCACCCTTTCAAGAGCCTATCTACATTCATTTTTGCATGTGAAAATACATAGTAGACTTGCACACATAAAAATATGCCACAGCCAAAAAAGCAGGAGTCAGCAATTTCTGGTTGCGCAAATACACAGCATATTTGCATGACCGAAATGCACTTACTATGTGCTTATCTATGTGAAGAAGCCCCAATAGTTACCTTCATAGTGGCTAAAGTAGTAATAGTGACCCCATAGGGATCCCAGTAGTAATAGTGATCCCCATAGGGGTCCCAGTAGTAATAGTGACCCCCATAGTAGTCCCAGTAGTAATAGTGACCCCCATAGTAGTCCCAGTAGTAATAGTGACCCCCATAGTGGTCTTAGGGATGCTGCTCGGCCAGAGGCCAATAACAACCCCTACAGGTTTTAAACTCACCCAGCCTGTAGACCCAGTATGGTGGTGGCATCCGCTGCCGAATCAATGACCACTGACCTTTCATCTTGATGCAGACACCAGCAGGGAGAGGTCACCAGTCACAGACTCTGCACTGCGCTGCCGATGAGAGGTCAGTGGTCACTGACACCGCTGCCGGACCGGACCTGCAGACAAGATGGGTATAATTCCCGTTATTGTGGTGCATGGCTGGTAGGCCACATAAAAAGAGACGTGGCGGGCCTTGTGTTTTACATGTGTGCCCTAGCCAATCAGCCATAACTGGTGTGCATTTATTCCGACTCTGCCCTGGTATGGGGGCCGGTTATTCTGTTGTGTATATGCATGCTGTACAGATGTTTGTCTGGTGTTATCTTGATGTTGCACCCATCTCATGGTGGTCTAGTTCTGTGTGTTTTCCTCCGTCTGATGGTGGTCGGATGTCTGAGTAATATATCCTTCCTGAATCACCTCTATCAGTTGGTGTACTGACTCTCGAATCGCCTCCATCCGTTGGTGTATGGACACTTGAATCGCCTCCATCCGTTGGTGTATGGACACTTGAATCACCTCTATCAGTTGGTGTACGGACACTCGAATCGCCTCCATCCGTTGGTGTACGGACGCCTGACCCATGTCCTGTCTTGTCTGGCTGTGGTTTCCTGGCTGTTATGTGCCTTTTTCTAACCCTGTTGGCATCTGCTGTATCGCCTTCCCTATCCTCCAACTAGGAAGAGGCTAGGTGCGGTCGTTTTGAGACGTGGGACTGTTCTTATCAATGACCCTGCTTTTAGGCAAGATCCCTCAAGCCAATGTTATTTAGAGATGTCATTCCCCACTCCTTTGGTGTATGCCTTGTCTTTGTGTTGTGATATATGTATATGTTAGTCCTTTATAGACATCCTCATGTCATGGTTTGACATGTTGGTGACATTCCTGGAGGACAACCTGCATGAATGTAACAGATTATATAATAATGCAGAAAAACTCTGTCTTCCTAGAAGCGGTTCTGGAAACATTTCACAGATTACCTTTAACAAGTATCAGCAATCACATTAACATATCTAATAATGCAAGTATTAACATGTGGGGTTTACCTTATACATTTCTGCTGCCAACCTGGCAGACTTCTAAATAATAGTAACGCTGATACGTACCATCTTTTCATCGTAGTATTTCCCTCTTTAGGGCAGGCATGTACCCAGAAGCATGAGCATAACTTGTTGTATCCCATAGCTTTCTTATTAATTCATTCATCAAATGACAACAGGTAGTTGTAACTCCAGGAGTGGTTTGAATTGCTACAGGGGATTTGTCTTTGTGCTTTTTTTTAAATTAATATAAAAAATATAAATCAAGTATTCATTATTAATAGTGATGAACAAAATTTTGAAAAGTTCAGTACAGCTGGACAAACTTTTGCAAAATATTCTGCTCAATCTAAATTAGTTTGAACTTCCTCAAAACCCCTAAAACTGCTGTATGAGACCTCTTTCACGTGAGCATTTTATCGCAGCTATTTTGCCAATATAAAAGGCCGTCCAAAAATCGCGACCATCTGAAGCCTTGGATTCCAATGCATTTGTTCAGATGGTCGATTCTCCCTTCCGTAAAATCGTCCGTCCGGAAAAGATAGCTCACTCGGTGCGCATTCTGGCTGGCTGCTTCTATGTGATGGCGGAAAAGATATGACTTGTCCTATCTTTTGCGGGAATATGCCGGCCATTCGCATAGACTCCTATGGGAGCTGCCGGAAAAGGGAAGGGGGAGGGAGTTTAGTAGCGGCTCGCCTTGCTAAAGTCCTTCCCCTCCCCTTGCCAGCAGCTCCCATAAGTGGGGGGAGGGAGTTTAGCACGACTAGCTCTGCTAAGATCCCGCCCTGCCCTTGCCGGCAGCCAGCAAGGGCCGGACAGGGGGAGGGAGTTTAGTAGCAGCTCGCATTGCTAAAGTCCTTCCCCTCCCCTTGGCAGCAGCTCCCATAAGCGGGGGAGGGAGTCTAGCACGACTAGCTCTGCTAAGATCCCGACCTGCCCTTGCCGGTAGCCAGCACACTAGCTCTGCTAAACTCCCATCCCCTCCCTTTGCCGGCAGCCGGCAAGGGGCGGAGAGGAAGAGGGAAGTGAGAGGGAGTTTAGCAGAGCTGAACTCTCTCCCCCGGCCAACGGTATTCTGGGCTCCGGCTGTCTGAATGGGCTAGATAACAGGAGATATCGCAGCGCTCATGTGAAGGAGCCCTAACACTGTCTAAGAGCCCGGTATAACACTCATTGTTACACAGGGCTTCTATGACTCTTAAACCGTGTTACACAGCAGTGTTCGGAATTAGTATTGAGAAAACCAAACCAGTAGAATCCTATTTCGGGTAGAACTTTACTAAAAGCTACGTTTGGGTTTATGCCAAACCAAATATTAGCAATGTTTTACCCAAAACAGGGTTCCACTGGTTCTCTTCGCTCAACATTTATTATTATTAATAATATTGTAAACCCTAAGCAAGAATTTGATGCCTATAATACAAAATCAACTAGTTATAATTTATACAACATATTTTAAGCTTCTCATAATTTCAGCTTAGTTTCTTAAAAAGGTGTCGCAGGGAAAAACTATTAAAGATGATCTACCCTGAGGATAGGTTATCAATAGAGATGAGCGAGTATACTCGCTAAAGGCAATTGCTCGAGCGAGCATTACCTTTAGCGAGTACCTGCCCGCTCGAGACGGAAGGTTCGGGTGCCGGCGCGGGGGAGCGGTGAGTAGCGGCTGTCAGCAGGAGGGTGCGGGGGGGGGGGGGGGAGAGGGAGAGAGAGATCTCCCCTCTGTTCCGCCCCGCTCTCCCCCGCAGCTCCGTGCCCGCTGCCGACACCCGAACCTTCCGTCTCGAGCTGGGGGAGATACACGCTAAAGGCAATGCTCGCTCAAGCAATTGCCTTTAGCGAGTATACTCGCTCATCTATAGTTATCAATAGTGGATCGGCTGGTGTCTGCACACAGGACCCTGACTGCTCAGCTGATCAGGCGTTCGCTGTCAGCATGGCTACACACCGGTACAGAGTGGTAAGCTGCTACTTGTGTGTAGTGGCTGGCACTTGAAAATTCAAGTGCCATTATAAAGGCTATGGACACCTCTGTAGATATGTTAGGTAAATGCATTTGGTTGTAAAGATGACAGCTTAGATTTGCTGCAGACTGAGCCATCTGATTGAACGAGCACTAAACTGGATTGAGCAGCTTATGATATATTGTAAAACATATAAATTGCAGAAAACAAAAAGATGCAAAATATTTAGTTGCAGTTAAAACAAAAAAAGTCACCATAAAGGTGTCCACAGCCTTTGAGGAGTGCATTTAACACCTCCAGATGCCTCAAATACTAGGTTTTATGCCGTGGAAACCTCTAACTGTTTTTAATCCTTTCCAATCCACTGTCTGACGTCTGAAGACATTCTGATTGAAGGCTGAACAACTTCGATGTTGGAAGACGTCCGGCAGGGTATTCTTACTGTATATTACTGGCCACTCTGTTGTCGGGGGCCTCTCCAGCATGTCCTATACCGCAGTACTGGCTCTAGCCAGCAGATGGTGCCATTGTATAATGGCAAAAAGAGAGAGCTCCCTAGGAAACCCTGAATCTAAAATTGGATTGCAAAGGGTTAAACTAAATTTAGCAATGGAGTCTCCGAACCTCCATTGCTGATTAGAACAAGACCTTAGTATTTTTGTAACTATTCATTCTTTAAAATCCTTGATTTAATTTTCCCAGGAATGAAATATTCACCTGTACAAGGAGGAGAGTGGACAAGAAAGGACAGACTGTGCATTTAAACAGAGGGGTACATTCATTCTTTATGTCAAAGTTGATTATACAGAATGTATTATCATACACATTACATTCTTCCTATTACATATGTCCTCCTAACACAAATAATTGTCCATGGGCAATAAAGTTACAACACTGGTATAATTGATACCTGTTCCTGGAAGACTTGTCATAGGTCACATGAATAGACAATGTTCCATACTGGACATCAGCTGTATTTCTCATTGCAGCTTTATTAAAAGGGTTATTCGAGTTATGTCAACTGGCTATAAGGGTTCTCTCCTGGTGAAAAAAAATAAAGCAGCTTATACTCACCGCTCCCCACCAGTGGCTTCGGGTCTCCTTTAATGTAATGTTCGCAGGTTGCAGTCAGCCTGAGTCATCTCGTAAACAGGCTGCTGCAGCCAATGATAGTCCTCTGCAGCAGCAGCAGGTTTACGGGACGTGACAGGCCGACTGCAGCCTGCAAACAAAGCAGCACAGCGGAGACCTAGAGCTGCCAATGGGAGAAGAGTGGGGAGCGGCAAGTATGAACTGTGTTATTTTGCACCTTCACATGCAGTTTACGCAACTCAGACAACCCCTTAAAAGACTATGAACACCTTTGTAGATATTTTTTGTAAACTAGATGGCTGGTTTGCTACGCGAACATAAAATGTTTCAGATTGGCTGAGCTGCGGTTCAGCCAATTCATAAATCCCACCTCCACAACGCGATGGCTGTGATTGGCTGAGCTGCGCTCAAAGAACCAATCGATTCAGCGCTCGATGAACCAATCACAGTCACCGCATTGTGGAGGCGGGATTTATGAATTGGCTGAGTTGTTGATGTGAACGTCGCTTAGCAATACTTAACTCTCCCTAGCGCCGCTAGACTTAACATAGGAACTTTGATCTTGCCCAACAGGTCACTCAATGTATCAAACTCAAATTTTAGGTTTTTACTGCGGTGGTTAGGATGTCACAAATCTATTGACACCAAAATCATCCACCAAAAGGTCACACAAAGGCGTCAAAGTGTGGTGCAAGAAAAGCCTGTAGGCTTTTTTATATTAAATGTATAAAAAACATACTGTACTTACAATTGCTTTGAGTTAAAAATATTTGGTTGTAAAGAGGTTAGCTTCGATTTGCTGTAGACTGAGCGATCAGAGATCCGCCTGTTGGAACGACTACTAAATGGGATGGAGCAGCTTGTAAACGTATAAGCTGCAGAAGACAAATCCAAACTTTTTAATTGCAGTTTTTAAAAAAAATCTCCCAGATGTGTCCATAGCCTTCAAGGAGTGCAGTTAACACTTCAGGATGTCTTAATTACCAAGTTGTATGCAGTGAAAACCCTTAAAAGGGTTGTGCCAGAATTACAAGTTATACCCCATTCATAAGATAGGGAAAAACTTCACGGATCTAGAGAATGGGGGTCCTGTGTCCCCATCTCCTCGTCACTAATGGGATGATTCTCCCACCTACATGGACGTCAGTGCTCCATTCATTTTAATGGGGGGGACAGAAATCTCCGGTTTGGCTATCTTGACAGTCCCATTGAAAATGAGTGGAGCATCAGCTCACTTGCATGACCGACTTTCCATTCATTCTCCTCCTCACTGTGGCAGTGCAGTAAATCTGTAGTGTGAAGGATGGGCGACACAGGACCTCTGCTCTCGGGATTGGTGATGGTCTCAGCTGTATGAACCCCACTGATTAACAAGTTATACCCTATCCTTTGGATAGGGGATTACTTGTGATCCTGGTGCAACCCCTTTAACATCTTAATGCTGTTGGCAGTGGAGTCCATCAACACTTTGTTGGCTTGTGCTCCAGAAGTCTTTTAAACTGTTCTCATATCAGCACCAAAGAGTCACTTTGCTGAAGACCAAACCGTTCCTTGTGTGAATTAAAAAGTTCTTGTAGACTTTTTATATAGAGAGCATGGTATGTGTCCACCTCCTGCTCCGAAGGAGTCTCTATTTTAGGAACAGGGATAGGTTCACCAACTGAAAAGAGATATATGAAAGATTAGTTCAGTTCAGGATAATCACTACAAGAATCGGAGGTGTCATCTAATGACAAGGTTTTATACCCTCGAGAGACAATACACCTTATGGCACACTCTGTATACTTTCTCAAAGTGTTAAAGACAGTCTGTACAAACAATGTATATTAAATACTAGGCACATTTGCAACAATTCTTATTGTTCAAGCTAATTTAAGATAGAAGTGAATGACTTTCCACGTAGTCTTCATTAAAATATGCAGTCATCTACGCCTCCTGGTCCTTGCTGACTTCTCTTGAGCACTGCAGAAACATCTGTGGTCAGAGCAGGTTAAAGGGGTTAACCAGACAGAAAAAAAAAAAAATTTTTGAAAGTTGCTCAAACTACTGTATAAGTATAAAAAAAAGTCAGTCATACGCACGTGACCCGATTCCCCCCCCCCCCCCCCCCACTGCTCCCATTCCAACGCTGCCCAGTTCCCCGTTCTTGACTTCCTGCTGCAGTGGTATAACTGAAATAAGAAACATTTGACTGTTATAGCTAATCACAGGCTCAATTTGGATGGTGATTAGCTGCAGTGGTCACATGTCTTTGCTGCTGCAGCAGGGAGCGGGCACTGTCAGAATGGGATCAGGTGAAGTGAATATGCCTGGATAACCCCTTTAGTGTCATTCTGATATGACATGTTACATATGCTTGTGAATACTTCTGAGCCACATCATAGCCATGTCAGTTTCAGAGAGGAAGGTGTCAGAAACCAGGTGGCTACAGAATTGAGACAAGGCAGTAGGAGAGATTATGCTTCCCAGGCAGTGTCAACTGAGCTCTGAACTTGCAGCTCCGCAAGCAGCCAGGTACATTAACCTACAAACAGTAATTGGATACCTGCATAGGAATCAAAAGCAGTATTTATTTACACATGTTAATAATTAGTGAGGCCTCCTTTGGTCCTAATGACATTGGATCCTGCACGTAGCATATTTTCTACCAACATCTGATACTTTTCAGTCAGTATATCCCTCTATTCCTCCTACAAACATCTGGCGTGTTCTCTCAAAGAACAAGCATTGGCCCACCGACAGTGGGCAATAGAAAAACGTTCTGTGGGGTGACAAATCACAGTACTCCATCTTCAGATCAGATGGAGGTACCTGGGTGTGGAGAATGCCTGCAAAATGCCTTTTTCCCAAGTGTGTTATGACAATAGTTAATTACGGCAGATGTTCCATTATGGTCTGGGGATATTTTACGAGGCATGGTCTTGGTCCATTAGTAGTGACAAGAACCATGACATTCTAGACAATAATGTGCTGCTGACAATGTGGTAATACTCTGGAAGTGGTCAGCAATACTTCCAACAAGACAATGTTACAAATCTAATGCTGTTTTAGCTTGGTTTAAGAATATAGATGTTATATGATTGGACTGACCTGCAGAGTCCCAACCTGAACCCTTCTGAACATCTTTGGGATGCCAGACATTTGCAGGATGGATGGAGGGAAATACCAGCTGAAGTGTGTCAGATGTTAGTAGAAAGTATGCTATGAAGAGTATCTGATGTTAAGGCCAAAGGAGGCCTTAGCATATGAAAATAAATACTACTTTTGATTCTTGCTCAAGTGTACAACTACTTTTGGTAGGACAGTGTAAAATGGGTTTTGCCAATAAAAAAGCAATGCAAACATTAGCTAACACCACACTGGAACTTCAGCCTCTCTTTTCAGTTACATATGGCTTTGTATCTCTAAACACTAAGTGATAAAATTCATCAAAACTAGTGATAACTAGGGAAAAGAAGATCTAAAAATGTAACTTAAAGGGGTTGTCCCGCGAAACAAAGTTGGGGTATACACTTCTGTATGGCCATATTAATGCACTTTGTAATGTACATCGTGCATTAATTATGAGCCATACAGAAGTTATTCACTTACCTGCTCCGTTGCTAGCGTCCCCGTCTCCATGGTGCCGTCTAATTTTCAGCGTCTAATCGCCCGATTAGACGCGCTTGCGCAGTCCGGTCTTCTCCGTGTTGAATGGGGCTGCTCGTGCTGGAGAGCCGCTCCTCGTAGCTCCGTCCCGTCACGTGTGCCGATTCCAGCCAATCAGGAGGCTGGAATCGGCAATGGACCGCACAGAAGACCTGCGGTCCACCGAGGGTGAAGATCCCGGCGGTCATCTACGCAAGGTAAGTAAGAAGTCACCGGAGCGCGGGGATTCGGGTAAGTACTATCCGTTTTTTTTTTCAACACCTGCATCGGGTTTGTCTCGCGCTGAACGGGGGGGCTATTGAAAAAAAGAAAAACCCGTTTCGGCGCGGGACAACCCCTTTAAATCGCTGTCCTTCACAAAGCTCAGAGGGAATGTGAAATATTTAAGATTACATTATTTGTCTTTGATCATGACTTTGGCAGTTCCGCTCTTCAACTTAGAAAAAAGTGGGCTGAAGAAACGTAACCGATAGTGAAAACCCGATCTGTTTACTAAACTGAAATTTGCATTTCCTACAATTTAGAGATTCAGAATGAGCAGGAAAGCACATGCCGAAGTTGTATCCACACCTTTAAAGCTGTAATTATGATGATGGCATCTACTAAACATTAAAAAGTGTATATTGAGGACACATGAGGACAAATGGGAAGATGGACTAGTACCTCTACAGTGCCACCTATTGGAAGGCAATATTTTTGCAAGTCAATGTTAGACTTTTTGAAAGAAGCCTTGTAACAATGACTGGGAATTGTGAGCTAAAGCCAGAACACAAATACACAGGAACTTAATATTCATGACTATAGCTGAAAATAATCCAAACAATATGCATATGAAACAGATCTAATCCATGCAAACTGTGTCATCGCACAAAAAGGACCAATTGATGTATCGTGGCTTCATGCGTAAAACAAAAGACTTGAATGGGCGAATTTGGTATGTAATACAGACCAAAATAGGATATACTGCAATTTGTTTTTGAACGTGTAAAAAATGAATACACAAATGCAAAACAATGATGTTCTATACTGTCTGTATTACGCGTGTAATATGGTCTAAAATACACCTCTGTGAATGAGCCCTAATTTTCAGTTTTCTCTAGCAGCAGGTATGTGAGTCATTCTCCCTGCTCCTTCCTACTCTCCTCTTCATAGACTTTATAAACCAAAAATGTAATATGTTAAGAATGTGGCACTAACCCACGGTGTTGATGGCTTTACGAAGCGGCATTATTCCTTTGGAAGCACTAGAAAAGATCCCTTGTCCAAAGAAGATACAAGGTGCAAAACCAATCCATTGCTGGAATGTCTCTTGCAGGGTCTTCTTCCAGGTGCCAGCTTCAAAATGATATTGCTCCAGTACTTCATTCTCCCCAAATGAATACACAGGAACCAAGGATGCTCTACAAGAAATATATAATTTCATAGCGCTCACAGATTAAAACATGCATTTCATATATAAGATCATGGCTGATTGTTTGTCCATGCAGAAGATAGACGGAACCAGGCATATTACTGTGACAATAGTCGGGAAGGGTAACATCAGGGAGAGCACCAAGAAAGTGAGTGAGGAGACTTATATGGCCATCCATGCTCCTCTGAGTAATATGCAAAAAAGGAAGACGTAATAATACTTTTGCAGCACCACCTATTGGACACAGGTCTCTCACTAGCCAAGGCAGGATCCTTCTGCACACTGATAAGGGGCTAAAATCCCGAAACAGCTGTCTGTGTATGGGATCAGGCTTGGTTTTCAATTCCCAATCATTGCTCTACAGACCTGCATAAAGGGTCAAGCATTGATTTGAAGGAATCCAATAGGTGGCGCTGCAGAGGTATTATTCTATCTTCCTTATCTGCACGACAATAAAAAAGCACCACTGGATTTTTTTATTCCCTGAAAACAAGACCTACCCCAATAATAAGCCTTACCCTGATTTTCAGGGGGTGTTTGGAATATAAACCATTCCCCGAAAATAAGCCCTAGCTACACTACATGGGGAAAAAAAAACCTCCCAGCCGTTTGGGACCTTCTCACTGCTCTTCAATGCTGCTACAGTCTTTTGTGTAGTTCTCAGCGCTGAGACAGTATTCTCTTCCTGGTAACAGGGCTTGAATACCCAGGCTTCAGCAAGAGGGTACTGTGATTGGTTCAGGAATACCGTCTCAGCCAATCAGAGCCGGCGCTCGATGAACCAATCACAGTTATTCAATAATGAGAGTATTAAGAAACCCCCGAAAATAAGACACTGTGCCTCTTTTGGGGCAAAAATTAATGTAAGACAGTGTCTTATTTTCGGGAAAACTGGGCAGCACTTGTGCCCTCCCTTTACTCCAATTGCAATGGCTGCTATTAGAATGCCCACAGGAGTTGTCAAACAGATCTTGATAGGGATCTACTGCTCTACCTGTAGATGTTAAAAGCCCCTTTACATGGGCAATTAGTCACAGACATTTGTTGGCCCATGTGAAGGTGCACTTGATCAGCCAATAAGCAAGCAAATACATGTTCATTGGCTGATTGCAAATCACCTTTGTTGACTGCACATGTCCACATGTGAGTGGAGGATGTGCTGCCAACAGTGAGGATTCTCTATGGGGGAGAAATAATTGCAGGAACATAACTGATCTTTCATCCCACATACTTTAGATTCTGATTGGTCCGTGTAAAGACCACACAGACAAGCATTGATCTCGATTGACGCTTGGCTGTTGAAGCAAGTTACTCCATGTAAAACGACCTTCGATCTTAACTATAGTTCTGGAATTCTATTCATAACCCAGATAACTGAAGTACATAAGGTTACAGATCCTCCTTCACTAGGAATGTGTAAGAAGCTATAAGAGGGCACAAAGTATAATTAAACAGTAAGATCTTATGTGTGTAATAGCCATCTTGAACTGCACTTTCTACAGAACGGTGTAGATTTGAATGCTAGGCTCTGGACTATAGCTGTACCCTTTTGTCTCCCATAATTTACCTCGCTTACATACAGTTAGCATATACAGTAATCTTTATTAATTTACCAAAGTGATTATTTGCTACACTTTGAATGATATTTCTTGATAATATATTGATGATATTTTACACTGTATTTATAGACAGGATACAAAAACCTGCTGATGATAGTCAACTACTAATGCCAGTGCTTTTACAAGGCTGTACTTGGGGATTATATAGCGTCTGCAGCTATAACTCTAGAATGAAGAGTGCAGACAGACATGAAAGCACTTTTTTTTTGCAGAGGCTGCAATTATAATCAAGAAGTACAGTCACAATCAAGTCTTAGAAATCTTGGATAGACCTAGGATAAAAGAGGTCATCTCATGAAGATAAGCCATGTCCATATGCCCCTACTTGGGACTCGCTTCTATGAGCCACAGCAGAACCACCCTCCTATTTACTTTGGCTGACTTGAGTTTTATACCACCAACCAGGGGCGTAACTATAAGGGATGCGGTTGCACCGGGCTCAGGAGCCTTAGGGGGTCCATAAGGCCTCTCTGCTACATACAGTAAGCCTAGTACTATGAATCAAGCATTATATTTTGGGGCCGTGTTACAGATTTTGCATTGGGGCCCAGAAGCATCAAGGTATGCCTCTGCCACCAACCATTCATCTGAATGGCTGCTGCAGAGGAACTATATGGTCGGACGCTGCTGCTGGCACAACCAGGTTTCACATCTATCCCATGATGCATCAGCTATACCATTTCTGCCTTCTGAGTAAATAGTTTGATTATCATTACCTTCTATATTCACCTAAATAAGCTACAGAACATAAGTATACAGTCAAGAGAATGAGCTGTGATCTCCTCCATTGTACCCATGTGACAGGAGATCATCATAACTGATGTAGGGTCTGTGCTTCCCTCTAAGCAGCTTTTGTGGTGGTGATCATGTAACAGAATCACATAGATTGAGAAATGAATTAGCTTCAGACATCAAAACCCTAAGCAGGTCTTAGCTGGTCATCATTTAGATAACATGGCCATGTGAGGAGAAAGAGGCTAAGAGAGTCATAATGAAAGAAATAACTAAAATAAATAACCAATGAAACATCAGCTCACTATATATATATATATATATATATATATATATACTGGAGGATAGCTACATAATGAATGGAAAAAAAATAAACCGCAGTGTCTCTTTAACTGAAAGGGATTCTCCAAAGTGGATAACCAGCAGTGTCTAATTAGGAAAGGATAACTGGAAACAATTCAAGCCACAGTTTACTGCTAATAGTTTGTAAACAGTGTACAAATATGTATATTATGTCACATATCAACTGACATTGTTTATAAAGGAGTAAGTAGCTGTATACAGAGAGTTGGCCATAGAGAGATCTTTACACCAACTCATATTTATGTGCACAAGTTTGTCGAACTTGCTGACCATTTATTGTGCATGAGGGCCTCTCAACTCTTCCCTAGTGACAGATATTACGGGATAGAAGGATCAGGCAGTTCAGTTTCAATATGCCCAATCTTTCTGTCTGGCAGCAGTTTATCCCCCTCTCCTTATTTAGAACACAGGTATATTCATCGGGGTGACTTTCTTACAAAGAGTCTAGAAGTAGTTCTTCACAGTTGAGTAGAGGTGTTCACCTCATTATTGAAAACACATGCATGCTCTACTGCAGGAGTCCCCAACTCCAGTCCTCAGGGACCACCAACAGGTCATGTTTTCAGGATATCCTATGGTAAGAACACCTGTGGCAATGTCTGAGGCACTGACAATAATTACATCACCTGTGCAACACTGAGGAAATCCAGAAAACATGACCTGTTGGCGGTCCCTGAGGACTGGAGTTGGGGAACACTACTCTACTGAGCCAAGCATGCATGTGTATGGGCGGGGGAATAGCTGTTGACCGAAGACAGCTAATATGCATGGCCAGTCCAAGGAAGGTTAGAGACTTACCCATCAGTTTCTTCTAGTGCTGCTCATATCTCTAGCAAACATGGGGTGATCCTTGGTTCATTGGCACGTACAGTACAACTATACTGAAAGTCATTACAAACCTGTGCAAGTCTTCTAATGTCACTGTTCTTTATGTACATAAATCTACAACTGTATTGTATCAAGATTAGAACACTTTGTGTTCACACTCAATTCTCACTTTTCAAGGACAAAGACCTACCGGCATTGTGAATAAGTCATGTACCATCGCTCTTGTCAATGAACTCCTCCAGCACTATGTTTACAATGGAATGAAGAGATTAGTAGTTGGCATGAATTTACAGTTGAGCAGTGATTACTTACCCATTAGCGAGGGCCTTTCTGATAAACCCTTTTCTCTTCTTCAAGGTCAGTATATGTTTATTCCGGGCGCAGTTTAATGCCTCTGCTGCTCCGCCTATGACAATTACCACTGCATTACCAGAACATTGGCTGGATAATAGGTAGTCTATGGAGGAGTGGGCCACTGAGCACATTCCTGTCACCAAAATCAACAGATTAGAAACCCTATCACTACTCCCCAAAAGCCATGAATAATGTTTGCCCCCCAAAGACTGCATTTGTTTTGATATGTTCATTGAACTTAGGGCTCACTCACACTGCATCGCAACACATACGCTCTGCCAGCAGAGTTTGCATGCCTGGGAATATGACGTCACGCACATGAGCAGTGAGTTTTTACATCAGCAGTGAGACCCCCGTTGATCAAAAAGTTATCCCCTGTGTTGTGTCTAACGGATAAGTTGCGATCCTGTTACAGCCCCTTTAATCAGGGGCGTAACTATAGAGGGTGCAGGGGATGCAGTTGCATCGGACCCAGGAGCCTTAGGGGGCCCATAAGGCCTCTCTTCTCCATATAGGGAGCCCAGTACTATGAATAAAGCATTATAGTTGGGGGCCCTGTTACAGGTTTTGCATTGGGGCCCAGGAGCTTCAAGTTACACCTCTGCCTTTAATATACGATTTCTAAGGGCTCATTTCCACGAGCATATGCGTAAAATGGCGTGGGTCTCCTGCTCCGTTAAACACATACAAAGCCCTTTCGCAAAGTCCGTGTATTGGCTGAGTATGCACTGGGCATGTCTGGGAACCCTACATCATGGACATGCGCAGCGTGAGTTTTGTTATCCATCAAATTCCCCACTCTATTTAGAGCGGGGATGCGTTTCGAAAAACGCTGCCCTCTTGCAATGCCTGCGTATGGACAGCATTTCATACGCAGAGAAATAGAGCTTGCTGCCATTTATTTCTCCTGTGTATCAATATGCAGTGTCCATACGCTGGTGTAAATGGAAGAGTGAAAGTTCATTGACTTTCATTGGCTCCCTTCACATAATAAGCCATTGTGACAAAGGTCATCTCATCTTACATGAAACACATTTACCTTTTACTGCCAATCATCATAACCAAAGCATTTAATAACATAGTATCTATAACAAGCACAGTCAGTACCAGTAAATGTCATCCCCAGTTCCATAAAAATACAAGGACAGAATGTTCCCAGAGGTGCCTGAATGAATGAAAGTGCAGTTGAGCAGGTGCACCACTGCTCCATTCATTTCAGTGGAACTGCCAGAGATAACAGATAATGCTTGTCCTCAGCATTCAGTGGTGGGGCTTTCATCTATAAGACCTTCATGGCATATCCTGTGGAAGTGCCATGAATTACTCAGAGGGTCAATACCCCTTTACCATTAATTTAGTTGCCATAAAACTTTCACACAGTTTATCTGCCCTAACTAAAGCCTGGTTTAGACACAACGATTATCGCTCAAAAGATGTCTTTTGAGTGACTTTTGAGTGATAATTGTGTGCCTTTTCAGCGCAAGGTGATTGCTCAAACTTTGAGCGATCACTTTGCGCTCTGAGCAGGGGATGCAGAAGACAAGCGGGGTCGCTTGTCTTCTGCATCCAGTTCTCTGCTCGGAGCGCCCGGCTGTTATACAGCCAAGCGCTCCAAGCGGGGTATGAAGAACACAGCTGGACCGCTCTGTTCTTCATACCTTGCCTGTGTTCAGGGAGCGGGACACAGCTTAAACAATAGTATCAGCTGTATCCCGCTGTGAATTCCTGATAAGGCTCATTGCTGTCTTTTAGCATGCATAGTTTATTTCCTACACAGAATTTTTCACAGATGTAGAAGTCCCTTTACTATAAAACGTAGCTGTTACTCATCCAATATTAAAAATTCAAGACATATGACAAACATAAATAAAGTGGAGCCATTACATTCGAGTCATTACTCTGGGGGGACTTGAGCTATTAGAGCCACTACACTGGAGTCATTACTTTAGAGTGCGTCAGATTGAGCCACCACACTAGAGTTACTACTCTAGATGACATCAGAGATTGATCTATATCTTTTATTGATCAGCCATAGATTGAACCATAGGGAGGGAAGACACCAACCATCCCTTGGTTCAACAATTGCCCTCGATATCAGATAGTCAGACACAGTATTATGGAGTTGGGGTCCATTTAGACGGGATGAATGTTGGGCAAACGATGCCTGACACTCGTCCCTGTGTGCCCTTGCTATCGTGCACCTACACGGTAGCTAGTTGCGCTGGCTCGCTCACAGATCAGCCAGCAGGGGGTCGGGTGGCTGCAGGAGATTTCTCTCCTCGCTCTCCCCTGCCCCTCTCCATTGACAACATAGCGGTCGTTCAATACTGAACAGCTGCTATTTACCCTGAACAATCAGCAACCAGCACATCATTCAACGTTTTATGCAGCTTAAACAATGTACGATGAGCTGATCGCTCATCGTTCAGTGTAAATAGCGCCTATTCAGTATTGAACGACCGCTGTGTTATGTCAATAGAGAGGGGTGGGGAGAGCGAGGAGAGAAATCTTCTGTAGCCACCCCACTGTGAGACAGCAATACTAGCTCCTCTGCAGCAGCTCGAGAGCGAGTATGTGTGGGGACAAGTGTCGGGCATCTTTTGCCTGACATTCATCCCGTCTAAATGGGGCTTAAGTCTGATCTTTTATGTAGTAACTATCCCTTATTGAGGGGATTGATCCCTCTATACAAGTACATCTGAGGGGACAGATCTCCACTTTATTTATGTCTGTTTGTAATTTGTCCTTCATTTTTAATTAGATGAGTAAAAGTTATGTTTTATAGTAAAAGGACTACCTCGGTGACGTGTTATTTTATTCTCAGGATTCACCATGCGATATAAACATGATAAAGTATCTCAATACGCTTATGTTGATTAATTGGAAAAAAAAAGCATTACATTTTGGTGACATTCTATTACTTTTGCATAGAGTGCGTTGTAGTTTATATTGGTGCCATTTGGGGTACACATGTCATTTTGATCTTTTTTTTTATTGAAAAAAGAAGAAAACTAACAGTGTTCACCGTTCAAGAAAAATAATATAAATACCGCAATACTTACTATGTGCAAGTTTTTCTTCAGTCTTTACTATGGAAATATGTTTTTCTTTTAGACCTAAGGTTTTTATTAAATGATGATTTTAAAAAAAAATGTATATAGATGTTTTACACCTATAAGGCCGCTTTCAGAGAAGTATATTTTAGCTCCATATCTGCTCTGTTTGGTGGCCCACCATACCGAGCTAATGTTCATCTATGTATCAATTCACATAGCCATATTTTTCAGGGTCATTTTAAAAAATGCAGCATGACCTATTTTATTTGCGTTTTTACCTCCGTATTGCACAAACACGATTCATTATTTGCCCAGTAAAAAAATTAAATATGCACAGGCAAATACCGATCACATATGGTTGTAATTCCATCTGTAACGTCCATATTACGGATCCGTATAACAAACGTGTTACAATATGCTCATCTGAAACTGGCCTTTGAAGATGTGATTGTCTGATCATTTGCATAATACACTGCATTAGTTACTGTATGCAGTGCATTTTATTATACCTATCAAAACGCTGACAGGTTTCCTATTAGACCCGGCTTCCGCTTAAAACTGCTCCCTTGGTACATGGGGATCGGGGACCTTAGTAGTCTTGAAAGTTTGTCTAACATTTCTTGTATTTCAGTTATTCATTAAAAAGGTATCAAATGATCCATCAATAGTATTTTGTTTCCCTAAGGGCTTATTTAGACGACCGTATATCGGCTGGGTTTTCACGCCGAGCCGATATACAGTGTCCTTGTCTGCAGGAGGGGGGGGATGGAAGAGCCAGGAGCAGGAACTGAGCTCCCGCCCCTCGCCACTATTTGCAATGGGAGGGGCGGGATGGGGCGGAGCTAAGCGGCGGGACTTAGCTCCGCCCCGTCTCGCCCCCGCCTATTGCAAATAGTGGCAAGGGGCGAAGAGGGGGCGGGAGCTCAGTTCCTGCTCCTGGCTCTTCCATCCTCCCCCCCCCCCCCCGCAGACAAGGACACCGTATATCGGCTCGGCGTGAAAACCCAGCCGATATACGGTTGTCTAAATAAGCCCTTATTGAGAGCAATAAAATATATTTCAACTAATACAGTATCAACCTTTTGTTCCCACAGCTAGGCTACATTCACACGGGAGAGCGTGCGCGTTTTTTTTAAGACGATGGAAAGAGCTTTTAAAATTGTGATCCTCAGGTGCATGTTGCATGTGCGTCAGAGGATTGCAAGGGTTGCCCATTGATTTCAATAGGAAACATCACATTGTGCTCGCATGCACAGCGCACGGTATGCAAGTGACATGCAATGCCTTTTAAAGTCCCATGAAAAACAATGGGTGAGGCATTTCGAGGGAACGCCCAAAGATAGAATATGATTGTTTGATATTTATCTTAGCATCACTGTGAGGAAAGAAAAAAAATGCTCATGTAAGTAAGCCTGTTCAAAAGAATGGAGTTTATATTCATGCATCTCGCAACACACAAAACCTGCGTGACAATCTCCCCCCATGTGAATGTAGCCTTACAAATAGACATACCAGTTCCATAAGAATGACATACTCTATGACTATAATGACTTCCAGTAGTGACAGGGGGGTGCAGAGGTTGCAGACTTTTAGCTCCATGTAGGTAGCCCAACAACTGTGGATAGAGAAGCTTTAGCTGTACCCATGTCTAACTAAGAAAAAAGATGGGTTCTGGTCATTTTCTTTTGCCAATTGGCCCTATAAGGCCAAACCATTTAATTAACCCCTACTTGTATGACACACATGTACAGCATGGTAAGTGTATTGTTAACTGCAGGTTCGGAATGGACTGTAAACTGCTTTGTAGGACAGCGTTCACTCTTTGCACTGGTACATTTACCTGCAGCCAGTAGGTAATCTCGGTATAAAGGCACCTTAAAATTTCCTGCTAATGTGGTCAGGTGTGGCTTCAAGTTGGGAAAGATGTGCGAAAATCCCGTACTGTCTGTGCCAAAATTGCAGAATGCTCCGAAGCTCATGATGCCGTGAGGGTGGTAGGCAAAGATATAGTTGTGTTTCGGGTCTAGATCGGCAGTTTTATGGAGCTGGAAGTACAAAAAGAAGAACATCGTTAATATCCTTATCATTTTGTATTGTGACCTGCACATTAAGACCATTTGTAACTAGAAGAGGTCGTACCGTGAAGACAAAAATATTAGCCGTTTTTAAATCCTTGAACTGCTCAATAAAGGTGTGTTCAATCAGAACGATTATCATTCCAAAAATCGTTCAAAGAACTAAAGCGAACGATAATCGCTCAGTTTAAACGTTAAAGGGGTTGTCCCGCGCCGAAACGGGTTTTTTTTTTTTTTTCAACCCCCCCTGTTCGGCGCGAGACAACCCCGATGCAGGGGTTAAAAAAGAACACCGGAGAGCGCTTACCTGAATCCCCGCGCTCCGGTGACTTCTTACTTACCTGATGAAGATGGCCGTGGGGATCTTCTCACTCGGTGGACCGCAGGGCTTCTGTGCGGTCCATTGCCGATTCCAGCCTCCTGATTGGCTGGAATCGGCACGTGACGGGGCGGAGCTACACGGAGCTACACGGAGCCCCATTCAGAAAAGAAGAAGACCCGGACTGCGCAAGCGCGGCTAATTTGGCTATTAGACGGCGAAAATTAGTCGGCTCCATGGAAACGAGGACGCTAGCAACGGAGCAGGTAAGTGAAAAACTTCTTATAACTTCTGTATGGCTCATAATTAATGCACAATGTACATTACAAAGTGCATTAATATGGCCATACAGAAGTGTATAGACCCACTTGCTGCCGCGGGACAACCCCTTTAAGTTTCAGCCGGCATGAAAACCGTTGGCTTAGGCTTTTTGTTGCGTTTAAACATTGGTTCAGCGTTACACACAGGAATAAGTGATTATTCCCAGCAAGAGAAACCAAGTAATCTTGTAGATATGATACCTTTTAATGGCTAACAAAAATACATGATGTTATAGCAAGCTTACAAACCTCTCAGGGTCCTTACTCAGGAATAATGAATGCTAGCCTTAGATGCATTCTAGCTTTAAAGAGTGTTGGTGTGAACGGTGTTCTGTCTTGCTGGATCGTTTGTCATCTCTGGGCTAGTTAGACCCTTAGGTTCCAGTGCGGGGCCACCCTTATCGAGGTGATCGCCCTGCTTGCAGCAGGATTCTGGTGGATGTTGTCTCATTAGAGTAGGGACCTGCGAGACAATGAGGAGCCTTGAAGTGGCTCGCGACTTAAATGATTTGGCCAATTCATGAAGCAATACCTCATACTTTCATAGCAATTCCATCTGTTATGTGTGCAGGTATGTTTGGTGAGTGTGTTGGCCGTTTGTCAGTCCTATATTATGTCTGTCCGTGAGTCCAGTTCCCAGTATGCAGTTCCCTGTCCCTTTAGTGTTCCAGCCAGCACATCCTGTGGGAACACAATACCACTCCTGTTCTTTGGTATGGCGAGGTGCTCCCAGTGGACATAACAGGTATATTCTACTTATTGTGCCCACATACTTTCTTTGATACTTAGGAACTCAACTCTTGTCATTATACCATAACCTAAAGGGAACCAGTCTTCAGTTTTGAGCCCCATAAACGATGTTATGAGGCTCAAAGGTGAAGGGATGGGGGAAGCTGTCTTTCATTCTCACCAGGCGCCCTGTTCCAGCGCTGTATTGCCACAAAGTTGGTGCGTGCCAGCAGCTTGACTCTTTCTGTTCATACATTTGTCAAAGATTGACTGCAGTTTTTTTTTTTTTCATTCTTCCTTAAAAGAATTTCTAGTTCAATTAATCTTTTCCTTACATGGTGTAATTACTGGAAAACATATACACTCTACACAGCTCTTATATTTTCACCTACCTTTATTGGGAAATAATCTTTAAAATATTTCCACATGGTCCATTTGCTCATCCAAAGAGACCTCCTTCCACCTGCAAAACCGACAACAATATTAATAAGATTTAAATTTGATGAAAGATTTGAATGTTCCAATTAACATATTAGATTGCTAACCTTAAAAAGGGGTTGTCTAGGTCTTAAAAATTGATGGCCTAACCTCAGCCGATCAGCAGATTGATCCAGGGCGGAAGACCCCCACTAATTGTACACCTAAACCCGTACAACCCTTTTTTAGGCATAAAACTTAGATCTTAGAAGGGATTTTCAATTTTCTTCCCATATACATAAAATATATATATATATGTCTCGTGTTCGTACATTTTACTACTTACCTCTCTCTGGAGTTTTCCAATCCGAGATCATCCAGATGATGTAGATGACAAACGCTGGCCATAATTGGCAGTATATGACCCAAGTGATGAGGAGCGCACACACTGGACCTGAAAATACAAGAAATGGCTCTATGGGATAGACGTGTACAAAGTAGTAATCACGAGGAAAGTTTGAGCTGTAATAAAATAATCCTCTCTATACCCGATTTGGCATATTTGTTAATTGTGGGTCCCTCAGTGGCAAATTGATAGGCCGCATTCCAGGTACAGGAAAAATTAACCCTGGAACAGCACCCATTAATATCAATAGGCATCCACTCATTTCATATATACTGGCCATCCACTAAAATCGAAGGCCATATTTGTTCCAAAATTATCTGGAGGGGAACAGTATACCATAATGAGATGAATTATATAGTAAGATGAGAGCAATTCCAAAGTGTGGTGATATTTTTTTTCCTAAAGCTTGAAGTAGTTATAGGATGAGGACCAATATTATAATATATGGGTATTGTTAAGGTTTGTGGCCGCCATTTTGTCTCTTCTCCCCCACTGGCAACTGCAGCATACGTTCTCCTAGTCTTTCCTGCAGGCACCCAACTCTGGCGCGCACATGCCTGTGCTCTCAAAGGGATAACATACACCTTCCCCTGCCAAACATGAGTTACCCTTGGCTATATCAGGCACCTTCCAACTAAGGAAGGTATCTGAGTTTTTGGTTCAACTTAAAGGGGTTGTCCCGCGGCAGCAAGTGGGTCTATACACTTCTGTATGGCCATATTAATGCACTTTGTAATGTACATTGTGCATTAATTATGAGCCATACAGAAGTTATAAAAAGTTTTATACTTACCTGCTCCGTTGCTGGCGTCCTCGTCTCCATGGTGCCGACTAATTTTCGCCCTCCGATGGCCAAATTAGCCGCGCTTGCGCAGTCCGGGTCTTCTCCTGTTCTCTATGGGGCTCCGTGTAGCTCCGTGTAGCTCCGCCCCGTCACGTGCCGATTCCAGCCAATCAGGAGGCTAGAATCGGCAATGGACCGCACAGAAGCCCTGCGGTCCACGGAGACAGAGGATCCCGGCGGCCATCTTCAGCAGGTGAGTATGAAGACGCCGGACCGCCGGGATTCAGGTAAGCGCTGTGCGGGTTGTTTTTTTAACCCCTGCATCGAGGTTGTCTCGCGCCGAACGGGGGGGGGGTTAAAAAAAAAAAAAAAAAACCGTTTCGGCGCGGGACAACCCCTTTAAGGTGCGGTCTTGTTTATACCCACTCAGGTTTCTGACTCTTGTGTATTCTTGCTCCTGACCATGACTTCTTGTATTGGCCATTCTCCTGTCCTGTTTGTACTGTGCTGAACCCATTCTGTATGTCCTGACCTCCAGCTTGAATTATGCTGCCTGTCCCAACCAGGATTGATTTAACTACACCTCTGTTCACAAGTTCAGGTTTCGGGGCGGCATCAGCTGCCACAAACCTGGAACAACTTCCAGTGTAACAGTCTGGGGACCCCTCAGCGACGCACTGGTGGGGTGAAAGGGCGAAGACCGGAGTTCCTCAGGTGTCGCTTCTGAATTTGGACCAAGGCAAAACCAGTGTGTGGCACAGAGAAACCATTGTCCACTGACCCAAAGAGATATTATATTAACCCTTTCCAATCCACTGTCTGACATCTTCCAACATTCTGATTGAAGCCTGTACAGCTCCGATGTCGGAAGACGTCCGGCAAGGTATTCCTATTGTATATTACTGACCACTCTGCTGTCGGGGGCCTCTCCAGCATGTCACATACTGCAGTACTGGCTCTAGCCAGCAGATGGCGTCATTGTAAAATGGCAGAAAGAGAAAGCCCCCTAGGAAACCCTGAATCCAAAATTAGATTGCAAAGGGTTGAAGAGGTTGTACCAGGATCACAAGTTATCCCCTATCCACAGCATAAGGAATAACATGCTGATCGGTGGGGGTCTCACTGCCAATGTAAAATAAATGTGATCCTTTACACATACAGTACAAACTTAGATGTATTATCTTTATAGGATGCATTAAACGGAACCTGTCAGGTCCCTTTTGGTTCCCAGGCTGCATGCAGTATAGTGACAGACATGCAGATTTCAGCAATTTGCCACTTAGTCTGTATTCACACGGATGAGTTTTGCATGTAAGTTCTGTTTGAGTCTGAGATGGACAGAACTTGCACGGAAAAATAGCCCGTTCATTTGAATGTGTTAATTCAGACTTGTGATTTTTCACTTTGACCGATAATCCGAATTTGAAAAATGGCTGCATGTCCTATTCTAGTCCAGTTCTCGGACGAGATTAGGATATTCAGCTGTGCAGCACAAAGACAGGGTTTTCGTGTGCTGTTCAATGTGAGTTGCACCCAAGACTCTCAGGTTCAACTCGCTCCTGGCTGTGTGAACACGGCCTTACACTGATCTGTTTCAGGTGTTTTTTAATATACTTGCATTTGTAAGTTTGTAATGCCGGGCAGAGGGGAGGCTGATACTACTCATTGATATTCAGATACTTATGCTCTCCTCCACAAATCCCTGCCTACTATATTCTGTCCTAAGCTTATGAGACAGAGCGTACCTGTCCACTTAATACATTGCCCTTAAACCCAGCAGCATATTCAGATAACAGATCTGCTTTCATGGGGTTGCCCCACTTTTAGTTATTGGTAACCTGTCCTCCATGGCAGATCGGTTGGGTCCACCAATCAGGACCCCTGGTGGTTAACTGTCTCCCTGCACCTGAGTCTTAGTGTATGAAGTTGTTTTGCTGCCAACAGCAGAAGCCCGGGGTTGTCTTGCAGGCTGAGTCGAATACATTGTAATGAGCCTCAGTCTGCAGTTTTAAGACTAGATTTCTTGGTTTTCTAAAGTAATCAACAGTTTAATCCACTCTAATAGCTCAAAAAGATAACGATTATAACAAATGTATTATTCTTACCTAGTAGCAAAAAGGTCAATATCCATTGCAATACACTAAGAGTCTGCAAGAATTCACGGTATGTAGAGTTGTGTTTCCTCATCTCTTCTCTCTGCAAGAATCGTAGAACAAGCTGTTAGTGGTCAATGATTAAAACAATGGTTAAAATGATCTAATTATTGACAGTACTGTCAAGCTACAGTAGAATATAGGATTCTTATTCAGAGGTCCTAAAATGGCCAAATACACAAAGCTCGGATCAGAAGATCAATTATCCATTGGGTCCTTTGTACGGACGATCCCAACAGCAGCATGCCAGAATAAATTGGACAATGAGGGACAAAGTGTGTTTTTATTGTTAAGTGTTAAACACAATGGGCTTATGCAAAGTGGTAAATGATTAGTCAAATTCAGTGTATCAGGCCATACAATAATATTTGTAGCCAACCACAGACCAAATTTCCAACCTGACAGATCATGTTTGACAAACTATAGTCTGCTAATGAGGACGATAAATTCCAGAGCTAAGCATGTGGTTAGACCAGAGGGCGGATTAATGGGATATTTTTGGTAAAAGTAGGAGACTAGAAAGGTACTGTGATAATGGCAACAAGGTATTGCCTGAACTTCCAAAGCCAGACTGGCTATTCAAGCCGAGTACCCACCCTGCAAATAGTGACCCCACCGCAGGAGAGCAGGCAATTCTAGGATCAAAATGAACAAATGACACCAACCACGGAATGTTAAACCACAGAATGCTTAAAGGGGTTGTCCCGCGCCGAAACGGTTTGTTTTTTTTTTTCAACCCCCCCCCCCGTTCGGCGCGAGACAACCCCGATGCAGGGGTTAAAAAAGAACACCGTAGAGCGCTTACCTTAATCCCCGCGCTCCGGTGACTTCTTACTTACCTGATGAAGATGGCCGCGGGGATCTTCTTCCTCGGTGGACCGCAGGGCTTCTGTGCGGTCCATTGCCGATTCCAGCCTCCTGATTGGCTGGAATCGGCACGTGACGGGGCGGAGCTACACGGAGCTACACGAAGCCCCATTGAGAAAAGCAGAAGACCCGGACTGCGCAAGCGCGTCTAATTTGGCGATTAGCCGCTGAAAATTAGACGGCACCATGGAGACGAGGACGCTAGCAACGGAACAGGTAAGTGAATAACTTTTTATAACTTCTGTATGGCTCATAATTAATGCACAATGTACATTACAAAGTGCATTAATATGGCCATACAGAAGTGTATAGACCCACTTGCTGCCGCGGGACAACCCCTTTAAGTACTAAACATTGGATACAGAGAAACTGAGCAGCAAACTCCTGTATACAGAACTACTAAATACAAATCCACTGAGCACAGAAACTACTGAGCACAGGTCCACAAGATGCAAGCGGTATAACTGTCATGCTTTGCACAAAGGAGCTGGTTTAAAGAGCAACTGAGGTGAAAAACACATTTTTCCATCCCCGCTCTCCTCACCTGACTGCCTGTCACATTCTGGGGGTCTCTTCTGTGTATTCCATCCACTTCCCTGCAGTGCAGCTTCCTGTCTTATGCTCTTCAGCTACCATCTTGTGGCTAAGATTTTTACTTTCAGTTTCACATCAGCACAGCATTAGTTAACCCCTTAAGGACATGGCCAATTTTGGGCATAAAGATGAAACGATTTTTGGCAGACTCCATTTTCAAAAGCCATAACTTTTTTATTTTTCAGTCAATGCGGCTGTATAAGGGTTTGTTTTCTGCGTAGCGAACTGTAGTTTTTATTGGTGCCATTTTTGGGTGCATAGACTATATTGTAAAATTTTTATTAATTTTTTTATGATAACAGGGAGAGAAAACACATAAATTCTGCCATAGATTTTTTTTACAGCGTTAATCACGCACCATAAATGACACAATACATTTTTTCTGCGGGTCGGTACGGTTACAACGATAACAAAATTCTTATATTTTTTTAGTTTTTTTCCATTTTTCTTGCCATAAAAACCTTTTTTGGGAATTAGCATTTTGCCTCAGTTTTTTTTACGCTTTTTGCCATGCATGTTCAATTTATTGTACCTGGCGTTACGTACAATACAGCGATACCAAATATGTGTGATTTAAATTTTTTTAAAAATGTTGTTATGCTAATATGAGGAAAAGCACAAAAAAGGGTTATTTTAATATATTTTTTACATTTTCTTTTTATTACATTATTTTTATCTTCTTTTTACACTATTTTACACTTCTGTCCTGCAATGCCTTATCGCTTGTAATATTGATCAGAGGCAATGGCAATGCAAGACGCCTGTAGCTCGCATCCTGTTGCCATGGCAAAGCATCGGACTCTCTGCGATTTCATCGTGAGAATCTGATGACGTCACAGAGGGAGTGCGCTCCCTCTGTGCGCCCTTTACATGCCACGATCTACATAGATCGCAGCAGGGAAGGAGTTAACAGCGGGGGTCGCTATCCTGATCCACCCCCGCTGTTGCAACGGAAGGTCGGCTATCGGTGACAGCCGGCTCCCGCTGCCGGTAGTGCGGGGTCTCTTCTGATCTTGCGCTATCCACAGGACGTAAATGTACGTCCTGTTGCGTTAAGTACACCTCTACCAGGACGTACATTTATGTCCTGTGGCAGGAAGGGGTTAAAGGGGTTTTCCAAGGAAATACTATTGATGACCTATAGTCAAGATAGGACATCAATAGTTGATCGTCTGGGGTCCATCGCTTGCGAACCCGACTGATCAGCTGAGCAGTCGCATGCTGTCAGCGCCGTAAATGCAGAGGTTGGAGTGGAGGTTCCTCTGTGTAGTGTCTGGCGCTTGTAACTGCAAGCACAGCTTGCGTCGATTTCAATGGTAGCCATGCCTGCAGTTTTAGGTGCTGGCCACCACATAGAGGTCGGTGCAGAGATTTCTGCTGATTCCACTCCGACCTCTGTGTATTTGCGGTGCTGACAGCATGCGCTCAGCTGATCGGTCGGGGTCCTGAGCAATGGACCCCAGCCGATCAACTATTGATGACCTGTCCTGATGATAGGTCATCAATAGTCTTCTTTACGGAAAACCCCTTTAACACTAGCTCATTTATAAATACTGGTGGGATAGCTACATAATTAATGGGGGGGAAAAAAATCACTGGAGAGGCGCTTTAAATTTCTTCACAGAGAAACTGATAGGCTGCCTGGGATGCAAGACAACCCAGTCAGCCTACCGGCGCTGTTGCCAAAGGGAGATGTTAATCCCTCGGTGTCCAGAGCTAAATGACACTGAGCACGTGCCACCCGGAGCATCACGCGGTCCAGGGCTGACGTTGTGACATCACCAGCACCCACGAAGTGCCGGTGCTCTTGGCACCATGACACTTGTGGGTCGGAAATGCTGTGGATTTTTCTGGTGGATTTGTGGCAGAATAATCCCTAGGATAATGCAGTGGCAGACACATGGAGGACACTACACACCTCTCATTCACATGCTGCGGAACAGTCTCAGCACTGACATTAGCAGCATGCTCCCAGGCAGAACTGATATACCGTATACTGTCTAGCACAGCGCCTGGCTGGTTATAGCACAGTATCAATTTCAGGACGGTTTCACATCTGCGCTTCTTCTATCCAAAAGCCAATGAGCTGGGCAGAAAGCGGTCGGCCCCCAATACAGTCAACGGGGTCCGCTCGCTGCTGTTCCGTTCCATCCAGAGACAGAATTGTTTGGCCATGGTGATTCTCTTTTATATTAGTACACTGGTAAGTATATGGACGCTTTCTGTATATTCGCCTTTTTTAAGCTTTACATCTGAATGAAGCCTCTTGTTTCTTTCATGGATCCGCACTTGGCTTTACAAGATGTTTGCTCAGACAGTGTTTAATTGCTGCTTTGGGCATATCCAAAGGACTGAGTAAGGGAGGAGATCTGCAGAAGAACTGCTCCTTGTGCGGTGCTGATCTGCTCACAATCTTAAAGCCTATTTACACATAATGATTATCACTCAAAATTCGTTCAAACGTCTGAAAATGAGCGATAATCGTTACATGTAAACACGGGCATCGCACACTTTTCGTTTGAACGATGATTTTAAGGTGAATTTAAAACCCATCGTTCAGCTACTGACAGGTAAAGCAAATACATTTACCTGTCAGTAGACCGCATGCTGTTATCTCCACATTGTCTATAACATTGTAATCTGCCAGCAACTGTGAGCACTAATGCCCATTAGCAGCTTATTACGTTTATTTGCATGCAAATGAGCCTCCAGGAGCTGTATTCAGATAACAGCAGGTGGTCTGTTATCTGCATACAGCTCCTTTGTTCTGCCAAGGGGCTGCAAGCTGAATACAATGTTATCAACGGCTCCTGCTGAGAACACAGTGTGCAGTCCCTGCTATCAGCTCTCCAGCCGAAAGATCGATTTTATGCTCACCTAAAAATCACCATTCGGCTGAAAAGTAAACAATGGTAGCATTTATAACCAACGATTATCGCTCAAAGAACATCGTTTGAGCGAATTTTGAGTGATAATTGTTGCATGTAAATGGGCCTTAACACTTTATGCAAATAGATTGCTAAATCTTTCAGTCGTTTGAAAGATTATCTGTGCGTGTAAATGGGCCTTTACTCAGGACATCAGATCAGGCAGAATACTTTTCCAGTTTACCTGCTAGAACCATCTAGAACATGGCAAAAACCACATGTGTTCTTATTCCGCGTGGCACTCACCTCCTGGGAGGAATCCATCTGAGAGGCAGCTGTGGCTTTGGTCACATATCTGAATATACAAAGGTCCACATAGGAGTTCAACAGTGAAGAAGCCAGTAAATCATACACCTATTGCTGGAAGAAAGCAGACGGTCAATCCAATATCTAACCTATCACCATCGATTGTGCAGATGAAGACAAAGAAATATCTGCCTCTCAAGGAGGTGGTTTTCTGGGCAGATTTCACTACAATCACGAGTTCTCTTCACTGGATATATATCCACTTGGGTCCAGAAGCAGTTGGACGGGACACCCTTTATAGTTTAACCTCCTGATTCCACCACAATCAATTTTAAAGCAAATCCATCAATATGTGATAGAAGTGCAGACTTTCAGTGTTAATTGAAGGGGTTTAACAGAAATATTAGAAGATGTGTTCTTTCCCTGTGCAAATGCACATGAAAATAGACCGAATTGCGCACGCCAAATACACGCATGTACGAGATCTCTTGAAATCAATGGGTTCTATTTCCTGCATATTGTGCGTGCAAATTTTTTTGTTCAAATGCATATGCAAATTAGTCTGTGTGAATTGGGCATGTGCAAAGAGTGTCATTAATAGGCTGTAAGCCTTTATATGCTTGATCTATGTGCAAGTATGATACTAATTTCCCGTCACCCAATATATGGTAGATGTGCGAATGGTTATCAGTATTTTGCACATGTGCAACCTCCATTATATAGCATGCTGCTGGAAAGTGGGGGTGTTTTTATAAAACGTTTGGCCACCTTCTGTGATTATTTTAACAAAATTATAAGGATTATTTTTAATACCTACATAGTTCTATTAAAGACGCAGGTCCATCGTGTTCAACCTTTTTGCTAGATGCAGATCCTTTGTAGTCAATGACTACTAGGGATGAGCGAACGTGTCCGTTACGGACACATCCGCACCCGGACACCGGCTTTGCCGAACACTGCAGTGTTCGCGCGTAAGTGTCCGGGTGCCGCCGGGGGGCGGGGAGATGCGCGGCGGCGCGGGCGGCAGTAGCGGGGAACAGGGGGGAGCCCTCTCTCTCTCCCTCTCCCCCCCACTCCCCGCCGCACCCCCCCGCGCTGCCACGGCGGCCCCCGAACTTTTTCGCCCGAACACTGAAGTGTTCGCAAAGTTCGGTGTTCGGGCGAAAAAGGGGCGGAGCCGAACGTGTTCGCTCATCTCTAATGACTACCTAAAGTCAGAATTCGCAATCATCCCCTTTAGTTGCCTTCTATGTTCTTCTAGGACTTCTGGTGTTGCTAAGACCCCTAGTGCTTTCCTTCTTTTTAAGGCTTCTTTCACACGAGCGCATATACAGC